>NC_090387.1:61013722-61313722 GCF_036365525.1 Heterodontus francisci | reverse complement strand
CGGGCAGTTTTCCAGGTGGCCAGCATGCGTGGGCAGGAGGCAGGATTTACCCTCTGATATTGCTAGGAGGAGGCAATCAAGAGCTGGCAGGTGGGGGAGACAGCCAATTAAGGAAGGTGGGCAGGCCTTCCATGTTGCCAGCCCAATCGGAGGGCAGCAGCTCTACAGCCTCGGCAGCGCCACCGAGAGAGGTGGCTGCTGTTGAGGCAGCAAGAGAAGCGCGAGGGCACCTCCATTTTGAGGCACCTTTGCAGGAGTGGCAGAAAATTGTTTTTTTTGCTCAGAGGCAAAACCCTTTAGTGATAGTGGCGGGCTGCGGAGGCAGCCTTTGGCGCTGACAATCCCCTCCTTGTGCCACGGAGCCTATGACTCCAATGATCCCTCCTGGGAAGCTGCATGGAGGCCACTCTACTGCCAGCAGAATGTTGGCAGCCAAGGAAAATGGCCCTTAATTAGGCTTATAATGGTCTAAATTGGCCGCCTGCCTCCGGTTGGCAGTTAGCCAAGCTGCTGCTGTTCCTGCTGCTGGGAAACTTCCCTGGTGGTGGGATTGCGTCGGGGAGCTGTCCTGATGCAGCTTCCTGGCATTCTACTGCTTCCCCTCCCCCACCTCCTAGGCCATCACCCAAGGACTGATAAAATTGTACCCATAATTTTGGGCTGACACTTCAATGCAGTACTGAGGGAATGCTGCACTGTTGGAAGTGCTATCTTTTGGATGAGACATTAAACTAAGGCCCTTTCTGCAATCTCACAGCTGTAAAAGATTGTATAGCACTGTTTGAAAAGAGCAAAGAAATTCTTTCTGGTGTCCTGGCCAATATTTATCCCTCAACCAACATTGCTCAAAAAAAATCACCTGGTCAATTATCTTATTGCTGCTTGTGGGACCTTGCTGTGCAAAACTCAGATGCTGCATTTCTTACATTACAGCAGTGACTATGCTTCAAAAGTCATTGGCTGTGAAGTACCTTGGGACATCCTGAGGTCATGGTAGGCGCTATAAAAATGCATGTCTTTTTAATTAATAATTAATCACATTTTAATGGCATCACACCAATTTACTGAAGATAAATGTAAAGAGTGAAAAGGTCTGAAGTTAACAGGTAAATGATACTCCTGCAGGATATAGATCAAGTTGAAGAGATAATATATGGGCTCTGTTTGGAACTGGGAATGTGTCGGAACATAAGGGCTTCCTTTCGAACACCGAACATGTAAAACCACCTTATGCAAAACTCTTTGAACAAAGATAGGGGCACTTTAAAGTCTAGAATTGTTGAAATAATTTTCAAGCAGACTTCGACTGCCTCAGTCCAATTGAGCTTTTAGTTTTGGGGAAACTGTGTACTGGAAATGCTTGAAAGTAGCCAGTGCAAAGGGGCTGGCAGATGATGCACAAGCTGTGCACAAGGCTCATTGGGTACCTGAATAATATTCAAATTTAATGGAGCGCCTGAGCTGTGCTCCCGCAGCAAAGCATCCCCTTAAAATGGCCATTGAAGGGAATTCATGATTTAACATAAAAACCCTGGCACATTGTTCCTATTCCCCAGTGTCCGGTACCCCATACTCCCTGCCCCCAGCCCTCCTGCGCAGGATCGAACCGACTCCTCCAACAGAGCATTGGATTCTCATAGAAACAGGTGGGAGCTGATAATACATGAATGGCAATGGAACCATTCATGGAGGCACTCAGAAACCTCCCGATTTCCCATAATACCAGCTCATCCCTGCTACTGTGCCTTGAGCCTCTCCCCTTGGTCATAAATTAAGGCAGCATAGAGCAGGCAGGCAGCAGCCCTTCACTGGCTGCCAACACTCTAAATTGTGGCCCTGGCATTCACACTGTATTTTCAGTGCACCTGCCCAGAGCAACAGAAAATTATGTAAATGACTGACCTGGCATTATCCGTAAAGATAAAGTTGAATAGTGCTGACATTGCTAGCACTGTGCTGGAGCCATATTACAGGCCCCATGTTGTCACAATTAGTACCATAACAATTAATTTAGCTCATAATCTTTACAGTGTATTGCAGCTTCCAAAAATCAGGTTAGTTAGCATGTTCCCTTAAAACTGTATACTTTGGCAGTGGATGTGATATGAAACAATATGAAACAGGAATGACCTTGGTGCAATCCCTGGGCTCTGATGACTTGGCTGATCTCAGCCTGGAAGTCCATGAGATACAATTGCATTCAGTGCCCATGGGCTGGAAAGGAGAAAAATTGGGCCAGCTCCATCAATTCTGATTGCTATCTGGTGACTCCTGCTGGAATGTCAACATGTGCTTGTGGTCATCAAGTGATGCCTCCTCCAACCCTTCCATGGTCAAACACGCTCTAGGCTCAGTCATGAAGAATGGTTTGGGTGAGGTAGTGGAGAGCAGCAGTGCCTGCAGAACTGGAGCCCAGCACGAGTCAGCACCTTCAGCAGAGGAGAGAAGACACTGGCAAAACAAGCGTTAATGAGAAAACAGAGGTGCTGCCAAAACAACCACAAAAGGAGTTACATGTTACAAAAATGCCCGCAATGGTGCAGAGCATTGGTACAGAGGAGATTCACCACAAACCAGACCTGGTGGATTACATGGAATGTTTGCTTAATGCACAAAACATGGTCTCCACACCCTCCAACCACCCCAAGCAGTCTTCCTTATCAATTTTTCTCAATTGAACAGCATAGAGAGTTTAGGAATAGTTTAAGGGAGGACGGGAAGAGAATGCGGATGGACTTATTTGACAGCTCCCTTATTCATTACTATGCCCTCCATTAGCAGAGATCCAGGTGAATTCCTGCCCACAATAGTTCTGCTCTCTCCATTCAAAATAATAGAAGGAATATCCCAGGAATCACAAGACAGAAGCAGGAACACACTACAGGATCACCCAGAGCTACTATCATATTACATTCAATATTAATACTTATTAGTCAGGAAATCAGGAGCCATAGTTTCCTCTGTCCAGCGATATTAATGAAAAAGTAGAAGTGAGTATAAAACAGTGATCTGCACTTTATACACATCTACTTTTTCATTCAAAACTGTGAAAGAGGACAATTATAGCATTAGATATTGACTTACTGCTTAGTAGTGACATCAAGTATTATGTATCATATGAAGACTGATTACACAGTCATATCATAAAGATACCATTTATTTTGCTCCAAATATAGTCATTGACAGTTTAACAGGCATAGGCAAGAGGATGTCTGCAGATGCTGCATCTTATTTATCATTTCCTTACATTACTGAGTACAGTAGCCTCTGGTGTTCACATCTGTAGTGATACAAGTGGATGTATCGGAAATAGGGGCAGGTTTCACAACAATGTAAGCTTTAGCTCTGGTTATAATTGCCTCATGTTGTTATTTACTTCCGAGTCTAATCAATGCAGTCAATCCCAGACATGATGCAAGGATAGCTGTCAACATTCCTGGGTCTGCAGTACCAACCAATGCATCTCCAGAAACTATTACCTTCACCCTTAGACAAATAACAGATGGCTGAGGATCATATCCAGTCGAAAAAGTGCACCATCTCAGATGAACTAGCAAATATATACCTATGCTCACAGCAGCTAAATGAGTGTGGAGATCAGGGCAATCCAGTTTAATACATTGTAATTCAGAAAAGCCAGTCACTGAGAAATTCTGTGGAGAGATTAAACAAGCTCTGCACAGCCTGGGGTACTTTATACACTCAATACGCTGAACAAGCAACAATTAAAGTGAATGTTTCTCAAGCTCTACCATATAGAAAGAAGGTGGTTTGGAGGGACACCTAGTCAGGATAAAAATCTACTTTGAAGTAAGTCAGGAAGGATACAAATGTATACTGATGACAAGTAAAGTTAAAAATGACATTAAAAAGCATTTCTTTACTTAAAGATAATACTTAGTTATAATCTGCCATTTGGGGAAGGGTAATTTAAAAAGTACATGGATGCTGTGATAGGTGATTTGGATGAATGGCATTTTCTCTTCCTTTGACTCTTCCTGTTGTTCTTATGTTTTTTCCAGCATTTCCATGTGTCATCTCAAACCATAATGGAAGAGTGATGAAATTCTGCCTCTGCTGTAGCCATAGTAACAAAGTTACTTCAAATTTTTGTTACACCAATGTGCTTTGTTGAATGATAATTTTCTTTAATCCACTGACTGAAGATCTGAATTTATATTTTTTTAAAAGACATTTTAAAAAGACCAGCTAAAAGGATGACTTTGCTGGCAGCTTAAGGTGGCTACCTAATTTGCAATACTGTATCATACACTGCAATGCTAGTAAGGAGGGAGATGAAATGTCTGCTCATGCCCCAGCAAGAACCGAGACCCAGGAAGTTTAAAGGAACTACCTGTTCGTCTTAGCAAGAGAGAAATACTGCTAACTGCTATGTTTGAATGACTGAGCGATGGTCATATGACAAGCCCCTCCCCATCTGTGGTTTTAAGCTCATGTTTTTCTGTAGCAGAGAGAGGAGAAGCAACTGGACTCTGACATGTGCAGACTCTAAGTGGGGGTCCCTCTCTCTCTCTCCATTCCAGCTTGAAAGCTTTCAAATCCCGTCGATTGACTGACCACCTTTGCATACTCTGGCTACAATCAGAAACCCCGTTGGAGGAAATCATCCACATTGCTGTCTCTAAGAGACCCACCAAACCAGTCATCTACCTCTTTAAACTAAAAGCCTTAGGACAATGAATTCAGCTAGAAGCCAGTCGAATCACCAAACACCACAGATTGTATACCCATTTTTTCAGTAACTCTAACTCAACCAATCTTCCTTTCCCCACTCTGTAACCTATTTCTGTGCATGTAAACATCTAGTGTGTGTGTGTGTGTGCATGAGTGAAAGTTGGTGCGTAGTTTATTATTTTTATTAGTTTGGTTTAAGTGCAATAAAGTTAACCTCTTACTTTGTTAACTCAAGAAAACCTGTCTGATTGTTTCTTGTTATGATCATGGCAATCAACTGAATTGGCCATCTACTGAATTGGCCAGTACATCCACTTTAAAAAAGAATTAAACCTGTTGTGGTCAAACAAGGAGAGGGAAAAGAGGGAAACGCTTCAACCCCTCCTCACTTGACCGTAACATATTTTTCTTCTTCTCCTGGAGTAAATGGAAAGCAAATTCAGGCAGAATGTAAAATGGGTGTCCAATCTGATCCCACTGGGTGGGTTAGGTTAAAATTACCCCCGAGTGACAGGTTAGTCAACAGTGGGGTCAATCATAGCCACCTTGGTACTATCCTCAGCCAACATCCGGGTACATGCACTTGTAGCAGGACGTTACTGTGCGGTGGAGAACCCAAGTCTTAGCTGTGTAATTATTTGATGGCCCTAGTGGAGAAGGAAGTAGTAATGGAGGCTTTGTAAAGTTAATGTAAGGCATGCTGGGAACGACAAGAGGAAGCTGAAAGCATTTCGAGCCTGCAATGTAATGTGCTGTGTACCCTGGGTGTTCAGTAGGCCTCAGATTTCAGCATCCAATAATACAAGCCACCACCAGCCGAAATACAATCAGTAATCCAGTCACTGAGGTACTCTCGTATCATGCCTATTATATTATGTTCATCAAGCCAACATTGTATCAGGAATTAATTTCTAACTCAATTCAAGCTTCTTTTCAGGTTTCATAGGAGCATAGGAACAGGAGTTGGCCCCTTTGAGCTTGTCACACCTAGGCCTCCACCTGCCAAGAATGAGACACATTAATTTTGTAATGAACATTGATTTTAAACTGTTGCTGGAGCACGGAAAGGACTTGTTAAACAGATCAGCCGTGGCTGGAAAAGATATTTGCATATTAACAGACAGTGATTGGAAGGACAAAGGCCCATTCCCTGACACATTCAACCCACAATAGACCTTGATCACTAGGTATTGTGTGTAAGAACAGCATTCTATAGACTGCTACAGTGATACAATCCAAGACTGGTTGGACCACCTGGTCACATGACTAACTGGCTGTTCCAGGGTTTTTTTTTGAACTAGCCACAGAGAGTTTGAACTCAGAAAAACTGTTTGCTCCTGGACTGAGAAGATCTCTCCTGTCTGCTCCCATCTCTTTCTCACAAGCCTCTGAATCCACTGAAGACACATGAACCGCAAGAGAGAAAAGTCTCCTACAGCGAACAAGGTTTGAGAAGAATACTGAGCCCAACGAAAAGCGAGATCTACCTACAATCAAGAACTCTACAGTGAGCTTGAAGAACCATAATAAAAACGATTCAGATATTGCCTCAAACTTTTTCCACTTTATTTGTTCTCTTTTCTGTCCCTATTTGCATGTGTATATCGCATATGCATGCTAGCGTGGGCATGTCGTGTATCTGTATGCGTCAACTGAATTAGAGGTTAAGTTTAAGTTTAATAAATTTCAACCTTCTTTTCTTTAAACCTGTTTGTGCTGGTTTCTTTGCCTTATAATTGGAAAGCGGTGAACAAGGATTCAACAAGGGGGAGCTAAAAACACAGTGTGTTTAAAATTAAACCCTGTTACGGTGAGACCAGGTGAAGGCTGAGAGGGAACCCTAGACACATATCTCACCTGGTCATAACACATCATTCAATTAGATAATGGCTGATCTGTATCTTAACTTCATTAACCCATTTTGGTTTCATAACCCTTAATACACTTGCCAAATAAAAATCTTTTAATCTCAGTTTTGAAATTTTCAATTGACCCCCAACCTCAACAGCTTTTTGGGGAGAGAGTTGCACATTTCCACGACCCTTTGTGCAAAGAAGTACTTTCTAACATCACCCTTGAACAGCCTAGCTCTAATTTTAAGGTTATGCCTATGACTTCCAAGGTAAGCATTGTAATGCAAAGCTATTGTAACCTGGAAACACTGGTAACTTGTTCTCAATCACGACTTCAGCCATGTAAAATGTAGCTCCCTATCAAGAACCTTTGGCAGAAGCAGGAGGAAAGGGAGGAATGCATAACAGGCATCCACTCAGTACTTGGTGTAACATGATACAAAGTTATGAGCTGTTTAAAACCATGTAGTGAATTTTCTATAAATATCTATGTGTCTTTGTATTACATAGAAAGAACATGCTTACTGCAGTATGTGTGGAAAAGAAAATCAAAAAGCAATATTGTTTAGCAAACACAAGCTGAAGCGAAAATGTACAATGGTTCCTAATGTAACACTTAGCTGCTTTGTCATAAGCCACCAGCAATCAGCAAGAACAGAGGTGACAGGTAATGTAATACAGGAAATATTATATCTGTCTGGTCCTAATAGAAACATTGATCAAATATCTGTTAATCATAATATTGAATTATATATTCAGACAATGGTAGCATTATGGTCAGAAAACCATGAGTAGTGTGCATCCAAATTTCTGATGTGCACCCCAGGGCAAGTACTGCACAGGTTAGATTCAGAGCAAAATTCCTTTTACACCGTCCCATCAAACGCTCCCAGGGCAGGTACAGCATGGATTAGCAATGAGTTTGGCCAACTAGACCCTTCTCTAACCATACCCATAATGCCATTGTGCAATAGCAGGCACCATCTTGAACTTTATTTGTGGTATTAAACAAGAATTGTAGGTATTTTCACAAAATCAAGAATATCTATTAAAAGTTTATTTAGTGTGCAACATTTAACATCATGAGCATCATCATGGAGTCCTTATTGGGTTACTGGTAGTTGACTTTATGATTTTAGACTTTCACCAAATATTTCCTTTGTGCCTAATGTCAAAGACCACTCCAGTAAGTAAGCCCTTACCTCCTACAATTTGGAATGTGACCTTACATAGAAAGAAAGAAAAGTTTGCAATTCTATAGCCCCTTTCATAACCTCAGGATGTCATAAGGTGCTTTACGGCCAATGAAGAACTTTTGAAATGTAGCCACGGTTGTAATCACAAAGGAAATCCCATACACACTATTTGATGATGTAGCATTGCTGAGGGGTTAAACTGGGCCCTTCTCGCTGTAATTCTCATCCGCCAGTCTTTAGAGAGGGAGATAATAAGCCTCATGACTCATACTACAAACTCTTAATCAGTTTTTTATTAAAAGTAGAAGTTAGGCAGTAGTGGAAAATCAATACAGCCACTTGCACTTGATTGCCAAAGCACTTAACATACAGCTGCTCAGATATACAAATATAACAAAAGACATAAAACTTTGTAATGCTCTGAGTAATACTAAGCTTGGACTAATATCTGCAAGAGAAAACCTTTACATTGAGATTCATCGTACCAGCCTATAGCCCCCAGTCTTTTTGTTGATCAGCTCTGAAGAACTGGCAGCATGTTTCCTGAGGTATGTCACTTGATTTCTTTGAAGTTTAAGGCTAAGAAGCAGAAATCCAAATGATGTCTACCACAGTACACAAAGCTTGCAAAATAAAAATTGATGTTACCTGAACTCCACCCAGATATTAGACCCACGTTCAAGCACTTTTAATTGATTAAATTCAGAACAAAGCAAGCAACTTTCCTCTGCAGAATCTACAGTAGTGCTTGCTTCACAAAAATAAGTCTGCCCATTTAACCAGTTACATAAGGTGGTTTTGCATGTTCGGTGTTAGAAAGGAAGCCCTTATGTTCCGACACATTCCCAGTTCCAAACAGAGCCCATATATTATCTCTTCAACTTGATCTATATCCTGCAGGAGTATCATTTACCTGTTAACTTCAGACTTTTTCACTCTTTACATTTATCTTCAGCAAGTTAGTGTGATGCCATGAAAATGTGATTAATTATTAATTAAAAAGGCTTGCATTTTTATAGCACCTATCATGACCTCAGGATGTCCCAAGGTACTTCACAGCCAATGACTTTTGAAGCACAGTCACTGCGCTTTTCAGGATCTCAGGACATCCCTAAATGCAGTACAGGTAAAGACCTTTTGATGTGTAGTCATTGTTGTAATGTAGGAAATGTAGCAGCCAATTTGCCCACAGCAAGCTCCCAAAAACAGCAATGTGATAACGAACGAATAATTTGTTTTTGTGATGTTGATTGAGGGATAAATATTGGCCAAGGCACCAAGCAGAACTGACCCCAGCTCTTCTTCAAATAATGTTATGGGATCTTACATATCCACTTGAGAAGGCAGACAGGATCTTGGGTATAATGCCTCACCTGAAAGTCAACATCTCTGACAGGACAGCACTCCCTCAGTTCTGCAGTCTAGATTGTATGGTCAAGTCTTTGGAGTGGGACTTGAACCCACAAACTTCTGACTCAGAGGCACGAGAACCACCACTAAGTTACAGTTGCATTCCACACAAGTTTGAATGTGGATTTTGTATGTAGTAAACACATAGAAAAGGCCTAAGCAATTCTTTCTTCAAAAGATTTTGCACATTATAAAATGTAAAGTTCCATGACAATAATTAGGACAGATTTCTAATTTTTCACACATTTCCATAGAATTCTTATTTAGTTACTGGTGGTTAGATGATTGGATCCATTTCCCTCTGTTTGTTTTTTTAAATCTCTTCCTTTCTAACCGTTCACTCACATAACCTTGGGAGAGCAAGAAAGGAAGAGATGGGAACTCAATAATCTTTCAACACTGGTTTGGCACAACAGTAGTGTGTAGTTACCACTATATTAGAATATCAGAGACAGCAAAGATGGGGAAATAGCCAGTTCATTAGTGCTATGTTAAACACACCAGATATAAGTTAACTAGCCTACAGTGAAAAGCATGGCACAGTTGATTTGTGCCAGGATGTTCCAGGTGAGGCACAGTCAGTGATTCCAGTGCACATGGAGACATCAGCACATTAAAATGTTTAGGGTAATATCTTTTATTTCTAAAAGCTTATTGTGCAGTGCCACAGTTTGTTAAGAAAATGTAAATTAGAACTATCAATCTGCATTCACCCTACATATTTACTGAGGAGTGCAGCAAGGTATTGTTCTGGGTGAATAGTAAAGTCTACAATGATCCTTAATGGACGTTTATCTTATCAGTATTGTTAATACAGTTCAAACTGTTGTCTTAGCAACATTATTAATTTTCATACCACAAAATATGGCAGCAAAGGCTAGGAGTCCAGTGATGATCTAGATACCTTGCTGAAATTACCACCCTACGAGTTTGGGTCTAAGTGGGGAATGTCAGTGGGCTCTGTGGACAGCAATCCTGCCCTCATCAAATACCCGTACCAGTGCACTTTCTAGCCAAGGGCAGTGCAGAATGATCTGGAGCAGGACCACTGACAGATCTTTCCTCTCCCTGACCTAGGGATACTAAAACCAGCTGCATTAGCTTAATTTTCAAACTTGATTGAGATTAGCAAGTTCAGCACAATCTAGGGATCAAGTCTCAAATCTTCCTGATCTGAGCCAAAGGAAAGCCTATCTACATCAATTTCTACAATAAAACTGTATTTTGTTAATATAAGTTTTAAAGTCCAACATTGCCTTTCTGGAAAAACAGGGAAGCATTTTTACGACAGTTGGCCATTTTGAAACTCTGATCTAAACTGCCCACTCTCACTATTTGCAAACAGGATGATATCAAAACTTGAATAGCCACGTGGTGAAGGATGGAACACTGAAGACTGGTCTTTATTCAATTACAAGCGTTTATTTACAGAGACACGCACTTCCAACAAAAACCTCTCTTTCAGACTGCTCCGAGACACATGAGCACCAGTGAGCCCCCAATTAATACCCAGCAACTGAATACAATTAACACCCAATTGATATGCAATTAACATATGATGATGTCCTCTAACTACTGTGGTGGCTTGTTACATTACCACCTTTTGTCTCTCTGAAGCAGTTTCTGATTGGAAATGATGCAGACCTAACAGTACAACTGGGGCATCAGCTTCCATCCTGACTTCAAAGCAGAGGAGAGTGAGATACTTGGAGTAGGCTGTCTCGTGCCACGAGGATTTCACACCACATCAACCTTTTAAGCAAGTTAGAAACATATTTAAATGTATTCAGAGTCCCAGTATTCACACTTGTGCTCTCAAAACCTTTCAAATTTAATGTCTAATACTGAAGCCTATGCGCACAGGTGCACATAGCTTTCTCTCGGACCTGGGAGTCACAATTACAGACAGGCAGAATAAACAAGGAACTGTTAGTCGAATTGAACTGTTACTATTGAGTAAGGCTGTTCATGGGTGATTGGAAAGGGTAGTGGAGATTTGGAACTCCCACAAAAAACAGTTGAGGTTAGGTGAATGAAAATTTCAAAATTGAGATTGATCGATTTTGTTTACAAGGGTATGAAGGGTTACAGAACCAAGCTGTGCTGATGGAGATAAGGCACAAATCTGGTATGATCTACTTGAATGGTGTAACAGGCTAAAGTGGCTGAATAGCCTGCTCATGTTCCTATGTTCCTATTGGTACTGTTATGAGATTCTAGCTGCACTCTAGATCATTGAGATGAGGAGCTGCAGTTCTTTAATGTCACTTTTATACTGCTGCTGGTTTAGCCGAGATTCCAGGAGATTGGTGGCTATGAGCTAGCTCTTGCCATCTCCACTCTTACAGCCTGTTTCATTATCCCAGTGGAAGACTCATGAGAAACTTAGTGTACATGTTTGACGCTAAGATAAGAGAGCTGCATTTAGTACCATAAACGCCCAGAGCCAGCTCACGAACTAAAACAGCTACAGTAGAAAACTGGCTAACATCTACAAATTTCAATCGGCACCTGTTCAGGACTAGAAATAGAAATTATTGTAGCTAAAGTTGCACATGAGGCCTACAATAACAATTGTAACCTTACAAGAATGGCAATTTATTTTTCCTGTTGCTTTGTTGTCATGGTTACAGAATGAACAACTTTTTTAACAACACACTCTGAGAACACAGTTTCTCATGCTGAGGGGAAAAGTGGTACTTAAAGCAGTTATAATGTCCAATACACCTTCTCTAATAACCTGCACTCCGCCTCTTTAATTTCCTTTTCCTGCTGACTTGCACATTGGAGACCAAACAAATCAAAGAAGCTATTGAAGATTGTTGACAAAAGGAACAAAGTAGGATGTTCTTGCTGCTCATGCGATTCACTTTTACCAGTCTAATTTTTTTCCCCATAAAGGCTGGAGCTTTTTGCTTGAACTGTTATCAGTATCTCCATCTCTTTCAGTTCTAGTTTATCCTCGTGAAATCTGCCTCCCAGCTAATCTTAAAAAAAAACTGATGTGGGATTCTGTAAATGTTGTATAGAATGGTGGCTGCAAGCTTACATGATAGTAGACCTGCTAAGCAACATATCTACATGGCAGCTATGTGGAAAGAGGCAGATTCACAGCAAAGCACTGAGCTATGAATCAGCTTTTCACAACTGTGCCAGTGATTTTGGAGAGGGGAGTCACTTAGAGCAATAACATAATGTCTTTAATTACATCTTAAATTCTCCTTTTCCCTCCAAATAATGCAAATTGGAAACCTTAGCAAATCTTGACAAATGGGAGCTTCCCTGTAGGAACATTTACTGGATAATGCTTGTCTGTCAACATTATGGGCTCATCCTATATTATTGCCCCAGGGAAGAGCTGCCCCACCTGTTAACACGTAAATATGCCAGGTATGCCTCAATCATTGCATGCAAGATCTTTGACTCCATTCAGGGGATAGTAACAGATGTAATCTTAGACCAATCTGATTCTCAAGAGTTTTCCATTTTCTTCACCTTAAAATAATAAAAAAGCTAAATGAAATATTAAATATTCGGCGATGGTCTGGCCTGTCTGTCTTTCTTGTGTTTTGACAAACGCTGACTGCTAATCTCACTGCACACAGCACAAAGATAGATTCTGAAAGCAAAGGGTAGAGGTCAGGTGAAAGGAACCTGACAAACTTGGATACTTTTTCTTTTGATGTCACAGGGCATGTCACATTCCAGACGCACATAAAATCCAGCTGTGTTTGTTTTCAAACTGACTTTATCTTCATCGCTACCTATTTCCCAGGAGTGACCATGCACTAGAACTCAAACTGTGACCTTTAAAAAAAAAGCCTTCCTTCCTGAAGTCAAGATATGTATATATTTTTAATAAAATAACTTAACAGGGTAGGTTCCTACTCCTGATCACTATCCAGTGACCCCTGTTGGTGTGTGCGAGTGTACAGATTTTGGATGAGGACATATTCACGCTTGGCTGGAATGTTTCCTGTGTGTGTAAATGAAAAACAAGAAGAATTCAAACATTCATAAATTCAACAAATGACATGAAATAGAAATTGCTGGAAGACTGCAAGCTTTCTAAAGGATTTCTAATAAGAGATATGAACAATGAGTAGCAGGAAAACCAAATCTATTATCTACTGGAAGGTGTACGGTAGAAATTCCAACCAATAGCAGCATGGAACTTGGACATAATTCTAGGGTTACACTTTGGGGTGGAACTGAAATTCATTAGTTTCTGTCCCTCTTATGTTCCCCCACAAAGATATTCCACAGGCATTGACACAGCTTATGCCCACCCTGATATCACTGAAAACCATTGTTGTGGGTGCCAAGGGGGCATTCCTGGGCTACTCTGGGAATTCCACTCAGCCTTTCCCTGGTAGGTCCAACTGTCGTTTTACTGAAGAATCCAGCACAGCAGCAGAGAGATTAATGACCTTTTCTAAATTGGCGGTCTGTTAACCGAGGGGAATTAATAACAAACGGTTGGCCACTCTTCTTCAACACACATCAGGCCTCAGGTGTCTCTTCTGCAAACCCCAGTTCTGCCTCCTCAGTGGAGCTGGTGCCTTTGTTTCACCACTACAAGTTAGGGTACCTGTCCTGACCATTTAAGTGTCCCCTAACTTGTCTGGGCACAGCTGCAGAGATTAACACATTGCTAGTCAGTGAGGATTAAGACTGGTGCTAGACACTATTTTGATTTGGAACACAAGGCATTCATACACCAGGTAATGGTTAACTACTGCTTTACACTTAGCTACCACGTAACATCTAGTTATCTCTCCTGGTCAGGAGATAGCCAGATGCCAGGAGGTCTAAAACACACATTTTTTTCCAAACAATCACAATCAATTTAATGTTGTATATATTTATTATATTAAAATTACTTATCCCCGATCCTTGGGCAGACTTGCTGCAGACTCTATATTCTCAGGCCACAGGTTTTAGTGGGGTGTTGCCACAAAAATTGGCCTTGAGGTGCCACAGAATTCAAGGAGCTTTCAGGATAATTCATTTACATTCTTTGTATGAACACTTGTTAATTTTTTTTTTAAAATCATCACTCATGCATCTTTCCACAGTGCCGCCAGCAACCAGTTAACATTTCATGTCCTGGAACACCCGTAAGACGGAAAACATTCGAAAGTGGCGTTGTGTCCAGTGCTTCCACCTTCTATTTTGTAAAAGGTTCATGTGATTCTCTGTTATTCTCTGACTCGTATCTTTGCAATTCCATGTAGACTGCAGCTTGCCTGTTGCCAACTGACTTGTTAGAAATGTTGGACAGTATGTTTAAAATGTAGCTCACCTTGGCATGGTGCACTAGAACACCCGATATCACAAGACTGCAGAAAGAAAGTTTGCTTTTCTCTTCCAGACTGGCACTGTCAGGCCCCTCCTAGTGGATGACTGGAGAGCAGCATTGACAGTAAAGGAGGAGTACGCCACCCACTCTTTTGTTGAAGGGATGTGTGTGACTCCCTGAAAGCTGTATGTAGAGAGAATGAAGCCACAAAACAAATTGGGATCACCTCTTTAAATCTAATTGTAACTTTAAAAGTTCTTTAGTTAATTGAAACAACTCTAATGCATCACAGTGAGAGACATTGGGCTGGATTAAAACTTACCTGACCTGTTGGGAGCAGGGGGAGGGGGTGTAAGAAACTTGAAAGCCATGGCTCACCCCATGCTGTAAAGTTTTAACGTCACCAACATATTTCATTTCCAGAAGCCATTCTGACTGATAGGCTTGGCTTTCAGTCAGCGGGGAACAGTCCAGAGGAGGCTGCAGAACTAGGTGGGACCATGCCCTGGGCGGAGGGTGACGGTTGGTAATTGATCAAAGCAAGATGTCTCCAGGGGTGGGGGTTGTGGACCCCGGGGTGTGGGGGTTTGGTGGGGTGGGTGGGGATTAGGGTGGCACCGATCCTAGGTCCCAGGAAGGGTGCTGCTCACAGGATTCCGTGGTCCCGGGTGTGGTTTTGGAGGCCTGGGGGAAGAAATCAGAGGTGTCAGGTGGGGATCAGAGGCCTTGGGGGAGGTCACAGGCCTGGGAGAGGGAGGGGTTGGAGCTTTGTGGTGGGAGGAGGTTGGAGGCCTATAGGGGGGACTAAAGGCTTGTGGGGTTATTGGAGTCCTTGGTGGGGGGGCGGTGGGTGTTGGTCTGGAGGGGGAGGTAGGAGGGCCCAGGGGGGACAGATATTGGAGGCCTGTGATGGAGGGATTGGAGGCCTGATTGGGGGGAAGGGGGGGGATCAGAGTCCTCTGGAGGAGGCTGTAGGCCTGTAGGGCAAGGTTGGAAGCACAGGAGGGTGGTGTATATCAGAGGCCTGGGATGGAGTGATTATAGGCCAGATCAGGTGGCAGATCAGAGGTCTGCAGTGTTGGGTCATAGGTCTGTGGGAGGGGGGGAGGGGGGATGGGGGATGGCATAGCATGGGGCGAGAAAGGTCAGAGGCTGCAGGGGAAGGTTGGGGGAGATTGGAAGTGTTGCGGGGGTTGGATGTGCAATCACTGGAGGTGGGGTGGGGGCGGGGGGGTGTGCAGGGGGGGGAGGGGGCTGGGAGGGTTGTTGCCCAGGCAGGCATGCTGGATCCAACAGATAAGTGAAAAGGCATTTACCTCCTGGATCCAACAGTCCTCAGCCCATTAAGTTGATTGTGGCACTTCAAATTTATATTTTCACAAAATTAATGAGACATCAATGAGCTAATGTCAGTGTTAAACAATGAGGTTCATTAAACCCTATATAAGGACTTGGTGACAAAATGGATCAGTATGATGCTTTTCACCTTTGAGACTTGTGTTTGAATACTGCTCAGGGAGATCTTGGACATGAATACACATCTTTTTCCTTTCTCTGTTAGCTGTTCATTTAGTAACTAAAAGAATTTGGCAGTCTAAACACGGTTCCTGGTAGTCCAGAGTCCAGAACATAATACTGATAGTAATTGGTGTTATATAGGGAATCTCACAGAGCGAGTCACAGGTTGGTGTAGGAATGGGCACGTCACACTGGTGCATTACAGGTTTACCTCCTGAGCCTGAGGCCCATTGTTGGGTAGAGTAAAGGGACATTATTTTGCAGCTGGTTGTACTTGATGCTAATACTGAGGACCTGATACTTACAGTGAGGCAGGTAGAGTGGAAGAGGGTGCGGTCGGGGACAGTTTGACTAAAAGTTGACACTGACTTATGTCAGTGAGAGAGAGAAGAAATGACAGGAGACTGCAGGGAGAGACAGTTCTGCACTGGGCTAAAAGAGAGACAGTTATTCAATATAAGAAAAATAAGATGACCTGTTAATGTAAGGAGATGTAAGGGGCTAAATTGGATAGCCCCAAAAACGGCGTGTGGATTGCACTGCATGATTAAT
The DNA here is from genome assembly GCF_036365525.1 of Heterodontus francisci. NCBI lineage: Eukaryota > Metazoa > Chordata > Chondrichthyes > Heterodontiformes > Heterodontidae > Heterodontus > Heterodontus francisci. The sequence continues at coordinate 61,297,196 of NC_090387.1, read as the reverse complement.
TCGTGCCTGTTCAATATAATGCAGGCAGCATGTTAACTTCATGGTCATTTGAATGATTGCTGCATGCAGCCAAGTGTTCATTGGCTGCACCATCAGCAGAGGGCCCAAAGTCATAACTAAAGCTAGCCTGTACTGCTTAAAGTTAGTCTGCAGCTCTTAAAGAGGAGATGCATTGTGGCTAGGGCAGGTGCCAACAGTTGTGTAGGAAGTGAATATGACCTGGAAAACAGTGAAGAATGGCATAACATGGGAGACAGCAGGCTCCAAAATTTTTGAATGCTGCACTGCAGACCTTGGTGGAGAAGATGGAAAGTAGGAGAGATGTCCCGTATGCACAGGAGGCCCTCCAGATACAGGGTCAAAAGGCAGCATGAGCAGGTAGCTATGGCGGTCGATGCAAGGAGTCTAGCACTGGGCACGTCACACTGGTGTATTACAGGTTTACCTCTTGAGCCTGAGGCCCATTGTTGGCTACAGTGGCGCAAGAATGACCTCACACAAGTGGTCAAGGGCAGTGAATGCACCTTCAAATGCCATATCCTACCAACTGCACCACTAGCTTCACTCACTGCTCAATTCATCACACCCCCATCATTCACCTCCTAACAATCTCTATCAATCATGATTTATTCCTAACATTCATATGCTTCACCTAACCCTCACATTTAACACTGCTGCAAGACTCACACCCATATCTCACATGTTGCACACACTGCCAGCTATTCAACCATGACAGCCACATCAACCAAACAGATTGTATATAACTCACTGATACACTTCCCTCTCTTGCAGGACAAGGTGCTGCAGAACTAGATGCAGGAGAAACTAACCAGAGGGGGACAACTGTGCCTGCATGTCCTGACCCCACGGTGGAGGTGGTGCTGGCCATTACTGGGATGCCCATTGCTGAGGTCATGGCCAGCAGCAGGGCTGAAACCATCAAAGATGATGATATCCTAGTACTTCATCCTCCTTCTTATATCTCACTCCCCCCTCATCTCACACACTCTCCTGATTTACAAGCTGCAGGTGGTCTAAGTATGCACCATTTACTTCCCCCCACCACAACATTATCCTTGTGTCTTTTTCTTTCAGATATACGAGGGGTCCAAACTAGTCAGGCAGTTGAGGAACACCAACAAGATAGTGATGATGAAGACACAGCACTGTCATTTGATTTCACACTCGCAGCCACAAGCTCAGACACTGACACTCTACGTTTCCTAGAAGATAGATTAGAAGAGGAATCTGCACATGGTGAGACACTGGGCACAAGTGGGCTGCAGCCAGGGAGGTGGTAAGGGTAGCACGGTGCCAGCTCACCGGAGGGTGAGGTCACACAAGGATGCTTAGGACTCAGATGAGGACTTTGATGGGGCAGCCTACAGAAAAATGCAATGGGTATGCACAAGAAAATGCTTGGTGAATGATGAAACCTGCCAGAAATCCTGTGGTCAATGTCAACAAGCACTGGCACCAACTTGGCACAGGGCTTTGCAGAGAGCTTGAAGCCCATCCTTACCAGCATGGAAGTGGTGGCCAACTCGATTTGCACACTTCTGGACCCATCTGATGGCTGATGTTGCAGCTTCCATTGCAGCACAAGCAGCAGCCACACAATGTCTGAGTGCTGCAGTAAAAGCTTAGACTGCTGTAATCATGACTCTGAATTACAATGTGCAATGGAGCTTGCAGGGTATCACAGCAGTTCAATAATCCGACCCAAAGCAGATTACTGGGATTGTTGAGGCACCATGCAAGCAGAGTGATAGTGGTTCCATGGAAGGCAGCATTTTTCCTCCCACCCCTGCCACTCCGCCAATGCTCTCGCTGTAACCTATCAGCCCAGACTGCTGCTGAACATGCTGAGGCAGTGCAGTCCAGAGGCTCAAGGTCATCCTTTAAGGCCATCTGCATTCTCCATCACATAAAGCCAGCAGCCTTCCACCAGCCATGCTGCAGCAAGTGGGGTAGCACGGCATAGGAGCACTAGGACAGGCAAAGGCACCCGCAAGAATGCACAAGGGTGAATAGTTGACTTTTGTATGCAATATGGCATGGTTTCATTTATAAATTTGGAATGGAATGTTTATTTTGCAGTGACTTTTATTTTTGCATTACAGCTAAGCACACACTGTGATGGTCAATGACGACGGGAAGGGAAGGTGTGGGAATGTTGGAGAATGGGCAACTGGGTATTACACTCCGATGTGTTCTTCATAAACACCCTGGACAGAAAGATGCTGTCAATGTTGCTTCCTTTTCTTTCTCTTCCTCTGCCTCATCCTCGTGTTCCTGCTCCTCAGCTGCTCATTGTATAGCTGGTGGTAAGGGCTGTTCCCTCATGATGCCAAGTTTATGCACCATGCAACATATCGCCACAAATCTTGGCACCTGCTCTGCTGAGTGCTGTAGGGCTCCTCCAGTGCTGGCTAGACTGTGGTAGCATTTTTTCAGCACACCAGTAGTTTGCTCTGTCACATTTTGTATAGCAGCATGGTTCCCATTGTATGCATACTGCACACATGTACATGAATTGTAAACCAGAGTCATCAGCCATATGGTCAGCAGATAGCCCTTGTTGTTCACTAGCCACACTTTGGTTTCCATGGGTCAGATGTAGCTGGCACAGTGGACTACCATAGAATGAAGGCATCATGACTGCTGCCAGGATACCGGGCATTGTCCTGTGTGATTTGCTGCCAATGGTCACACATCACTGGATGTTGAGGAAGTGCAATCCCTATCAGTTCTGGTATAGGGCAACGTTGGCATGAAGTGCCTGCAAAGCGATGTGCATGTAGACAATAGAACCCTGCACCATGGGGAAGCCAGCAATCCTAATCATGTGCTCACTCCACCTGCTTGTCTCTGTGAAGAGAGAATGAAATGTAGTTCGTTCTCATTGAATAGAGAGCCTCAGTGACCTCTCTTGCGCAACAGTGGACAGCAAACTGTGAGATGTTGTGAATATCTCCAGCTCCTACCTGGAAGTAGCCAGGGTCAAAAGGTTCATGCCACAGTCACATTCACAACCACCAGCAATGCTCTCCTTCCCCTACTCAGGTTTCCACTGTGGATGCAGCAGGTGGCAGATTTCAGTGAGAACATCCTTACAGAAGTGCAGATGCCTGAAATTGTTTCTCACTGAGGATTAGGGAGGAGAATTGCTTCCTGAACACCCTGGGAAGATATGTGGGGGGAGGGTCCTTTCTGTTGCTGAATGCTTGTTCAGCTGTGTGAGGTTAAGACAGGGCTTTAGCCAGAGTGTTGAGCTCCAAAATGGCACCACAGGTCAAACCAGCCTTGCACACTGATTGACGCCATGATCTTGCCTGCTGTACATACTTCTGACAGATATTCATTGCGCACCATTAACATGGCATCAGGCATGATTTGCCACACAAATGTATCTGTACACCGCGGAGACTATTTTGGAGTTCTAAGGGCACTCATAGCACCCAATGAACTGATGCTAATGAGCCCAATTTCTTGCCAGTAGAATGTTCATTATTTGTATTATTTCACAAGACAATTGGTTGCAACAAGTGAATAGGTATTTCTCTCTAGCTTTATGTACTCCAAAATAAACCACCTTGGCATTTCATATCAAGAAGATTCTGTTAGCTTTTTTTCTGACATAGGAAAGGTCACTAGCAGTTACAAGCAGGTGAGCAGATTTTTGAGGATGGACTCAAGGAGGGTAATTTTAATTTTGGGCCATCATGTAAAACAGGCACTATTGGATCAGTTGCCTGTTGTGCACTTGTCCCAATTTTCATTGACTTCATTGGAAATATAAATTGGGAGAGGTATATAACAGGTAGCCAGTCCAATATTTCTCACTTTATACGATGCCCAAAGTTGGAATTACCTCCAGGTACCCATGTGTAGGGTCTTTCCAGTTCTAAGTGAACAACAGTGAGCAGACAGTGTCGCGATAGCTGCACAGTCACAGTGCACTCAGAAATGCCCCAGATATTGTTACGACCGACCGCTCCAGACAAAGCCCCCAATCAAAATATACGATTCTGATTGTGCTGAGAGGAATGCACTGTTAATTCAATCCTGTCCCTCCACAGGTCTCATAACATATCATTTTAAACTTTCTAAATTAAAGACCCAGCCAAATTGTACCATCTATTAACCCCCGAATGAAGCTAACCAAACCAGGTGCCTTTAAATCAATGAATTAACTATTTAATTAGAAAAACTAAATTCTTAAACACTACTAAGATATAAACAACATTTAAAATAGAAAAATTAGAGTCCTTGCAAATTTACACTTCCCGATGAACAATCCTCTGATTAAAATCCATGCACAATCTTCCAGGGTCCGATGAGGAAAGGAAAACAGTCCAACACCCGAAGTTTCAAACTCCTCTTTTTTCCAGTGATGACTGCAGTAGATCAACAACTCGCAACCACTTTCAATAGAATCAATCTGGCTTTAGAATTTTGAGGGATAAAAGATTGTCACGGTCTAACTTTCCTTCCTTCAGTTTAAATTATCAGAGATCTCTGTTTTGGCTTGATCTTGTAGAGTTTTGAGACAGAATAATAAATAAACAGACTAAATTCTCTTTCTTCAGTTTAAATGGGCTAAGAGCTCTTCTTTCAGGTGCTAACACACAGCTGTCTGTCTGTGTCCTCTCTTAGAACAGTCTGTTTGCACTATAAGCCAGTTCAAAATTAAAATGCAACAAATGTATCTCTCGATGCTCAGTCTGAGTGGCTGTATCCAAGGCAACAAGAATGCATTCTTTGACTCAGTCTTAACAGATTGCTGCCTTAAAATAGTACGGCTCTTTTTCCAGCCTTAAAGGCACACTACATTCTTTCTAGGGAAAAAAACTACAGGATTACAACAATATTAATGCAATATAGCTGGAGCATTAGTGAAAGAATGATCCTTAGTATAACAAAGGCACTGGGCTCGGTAGAGTATTGCACAAAAGGTTTGTTTTAATCCAGAGCCACTATTCACACCCTTGGCCACAAGGTGTATATATCCAAACCAAACAATTAAATGACAGGAAAACAAATAAAATACTTTTGAGTTTCTAATGGGTGACCTAAAGTAAAGGTGCAGTATCATAAAGAGGTAAATGGAATGTTTTTTCAATATATTGCTATTAAAATATTAGCCTTGATATAAGAGTACATTTAAACTCGTTTGCCTTCTCATTTGCAGGGACTCAATGCAATATGGCTTATCAGTGTACATCTGTTAAACATAAAGGCAAAATTCTGCAGAGGCTGGAATTCGGAAACAAGAAGAAAACATTCTGGAAACATTCAGCAGGTCAGATGCCAATTTCCAACCTTACCATCTAACCAATGCCTCTTCTTGTCCATCAACCATGGGCAGTACAAAATCTGATTTCAAACATTATTTAAAAGGATCCTCAGCCGTGTTCAGGAAAAGCTGCATCAAACTATTGGAGGCATCATTTTTCTTTTAGTTTAAAGGATTTGTAAGAGCTTGCAGGTATTAAACTGTTTAAGGCATTACATTGTTTCTTGATGGGTGTCCTTCTAGGAATCCCACTCAGGGAGCACTGGGGGAAGCAGCAAATTGAAGGAGAAGTGCTTGGAGATACCCTCCCAACAGAATTGAGACACCGAACAAAATATTTGGAGTTCCCGGAGGAAGGTTACTTAAGAAGGCTTTGATTCCCTAGGGAGGCAGTGACAGAGGTGTGCCACATCCTGTAAGAAGTGTAACTGGTATGAAATGGTCAGTAGCGCATCATACTAGTCTATGCCCACTTTCCTGGCAGCTGCCATGATGTTTTGCTATTGCATCAATCGACCATCCCTGGCCATGAAAAATGCACGCCTCATTAAACAGTTGATAAGAAGCTTCAGCAGTACCCGATTTCCCTTCTCCTAATCAATGAGCTGCCTATGGGAATGTGTTCCACACTGGCAGCTAAACCTGTTTAATAAAAATAGGGGCAACTCCAGAAACTGGGACAGGTACCCCACCAATTTCTATATACAGTCTTCACTTTCACCTCACCCACCTCCTACCAGCGGATCAACATTGATCCCATCCGGTAAAATTGCTGAAAGGTCAGACAGTCCAAAATAGCGTTCACTATTATACAGCATTTCACATTTATTTTAAGCATGAAACTTGATTTGCTGGACCCAATTCATTCGCAATTCCCATCCCTACCTGCTCATCATTGGGTCATCATAACAGGTTGGTGACTCTCAATTGGCAATGAATCTAGCCAAAAAAGAAGCGACATGAGTCTAATTACACAAAAGTGTAGGAGATTTGCAAAATAAATAATTGGGTGGAGTAGGAGAATTCCCATGGCAGTAGCACACTGTTGGCAGTGAGGACTGGAGGTACTAATTTGAGCACATCTGAAAAAGAATCACAATGACTATTTCTATGAGACAAATTGAGCAATAGAATTAACAGGACGTAAGCAATTGCCCCTCCCTTGCAACGCTGCCCTTGCATAGCCTCAGAATGTGTTTGAATTCCACTTTTGAACTGGTGTTATGATACACCTCTGTGGGTAAATTTCCAAGTCTGACCTCTGCCGCAGTGTAAATGGAAGCTGGCTGTCGACTTTTCCCTTTACCTTAGATAAAGTTGTGCCAAGTAGCTCTGTTTTACATCACATTATCTGACAGATTTTGACAACTGCATTGACAGGGGTGTAGCCTGAGAAGGAAAGAATTTATGCTGTACCCACAACATTCATTTCACACAATATGCCACTGAGTCATTCAACTACAAGTTCTACGCTATCTTAACCATTAAGTCTATATTTTATTTATCTGACCAGTAAAGCCCATTTTATTTGTCGAGATAGGTTCCATAGAAAGTTTCGCTGAAGTTCTAGCAGTACAGGATACCCAACCAAAGCATCAAAGATCACACCAAACCAAAGAGACAGTTGCTCAAATTCCCACCTTGACTGGTACTTTTAGTGAAAGAGACTGCAGATGGCCTTGCAGGATGCCCACAAGCAGCTCTGGGTCTAGAAGGCCCGATTGCAGACTGCACCACCTTGGCATGGGCCGCAGCAGCCTGGACTGGCTGGCAGACAGGCAACAGCAAGGGCACTGGTGGAGTGGCAGGATAGGGAGGACAAATGCTGTCATCCTAAGAAAGGACAGAAGGTTTGTGCTCCATGGAGCCACTGCCACTTACCAGGTCAGCACCTCAGCACTCTTAGTAATCTGTTGGAGGATAGATTGCTGGCCTGCTGTGAGACCCTGCAAGCCTCTTTGAACACTGGCATCTGCAGCTACAATGGCAGCAGTCTGAGCCATCGTGGCAGCAAGCTGAGCTTGCATGACTTCAGTCTGAGCTTCCACTAGCGCACCCAGACATTGAGTGGTTTCTGTTTGTGCTGCAATGGAAGCTGAGACATTGGCCATCAGTTGCAGACATGCTTGGGTTTGCAAGAGTTCTTGTGGAGTTGGCCACCACTTCCATACTGGAGTAGATTATCTCCAGGCTCTGCGCAAAGCCCTGTGCCAAGTCCAGTGCTGGACTCCTCCTTGCTCCTTGATATTGCACGCGGGCTTTCTGGCAGGCCTGCCAATGCACCAAGCATTTTATTGTGTCCACCCATTAGCCTTCTTCTGCAGCCTGCCCCATCGAAGTTCTCATCTGAATCCTCTGCAGCAGAACTCATGTGTGACCTCGCCCTAACCTGCGCTAATCTTTCCCCTGCCTGGCTGCAATCCACTTTTGCTGGTGTCTCACCCTCTAAGCTGGCCTCTAAATCAGGCACAGTGTCAGTATCTGACTGCTGGCTGCAAGTGTGAGAATGAGTGATGGTGTTTCTTTATCATCAGTATCTTCCTGCTCTTCCACCTCTTTCTCTTCCACCACTATCTGGACAGGTTTCAGTTCTAGGGTATCTGAAAGGGAAAGAGACAAGAATAGGGTTGTGATAAGGCAAAAGGGGAAAAGCAAAAGGTGCATGCTTACACCATCCACAGCTTGGGAATCCAAAGAGATTGTGGGATGAGAGGGAAGTGGGATGTGAGAAGAGGAATTAGATGAGCATACCATCATCTTCCATGGCTTCAGCCCCGCCTCAGCCCATGGCCTCAGTCATAACCATTCCAATGATGGCATCCATTGTCTCCTTCATTGAGGTAGGGACCCGCAGCTGTGCCTGTCCCCTGCTGGTTAGGTACTGCTGCCTTCAGTTGTGTACCACCTTGTCCTGCAAGAGAGAGGAAAGACTTTGAATGTGATGCAATGTGTTTAACTGATGTGGGTGTTATGGTTGAATAGCTGGCAATGTGTGCAAACTGTGAGATGTGGGTGTGAGGCTTGCAGCAGTGCTAAGCGTATGAGGGTGAGGTAGTCAATTGCCTGCCCACTGTGGAATTGCAACGAGGGTCTGATGGAGGGCCGAGGTGGGGTCTCCCCCCACCTTCCGGGCTGCTGCCGGGGCAAGAACAAATTTCAGCCCAATGTCTTATGGCACTGAATTCAGGTACTTGGAGCTACACTCTTGGCATTGCCTACCACAGCTATCTGGTCCCACTGCTTTCTGTGAGTTTGTCTAGAGGGCCTCTTGGCTCCGAGGAGAGATGACATCTCTCCTCCTCTACGTCTTCTCGACCAAGACCTCAAGTGCAGTGTCAGAAAATCTTGGAAAGCTCTCTCTGCCACATTGTAGCATTTTTTTCTTTACCAGGTCAAACTCACTTTTACAATGACTTCCAGCCAAAATGCACCTCCCCTTTAAGAGGTGCTGGCTGATTTTAAGTAGTGCCGGATAGCTTGAACTCATGCCAGCCTCTCACAATTTTGTACCCCCTGCTCAGGCGTGCAGGCACTGAACAGAGCGTTTAGCACTAACTGCACACTACAATCATTTAAATGAGGAATCAGCACAATGTTTGCATTCTGCCTGCAACTGCAATCAACAGGTGTGGATTAATCGCACATCACAATCACCGTGCCCTTTTTCAGGTTTTTTCGAATTTCGAGGCCATGGTAACCAAATAAATTCTTTACCCCATATTTTTATGGGACTAATGATATATTCTATGAAAATGGATTTTCTTCACACCAAAATTAAAATGGTTATAACAGAGAACGATTGAGAGGCTTAAACTCCAGATAATGACATCACTTCCAGGTCCCTGCAGTTCACCAAAAAATTCAACTTCATTAGCACTATTTCTCAACAGCAGGTGTTGAGGACTCTCCTACAAATATACATCCTTTCACCAAAGCAGAAAATACGATAATTCTATATAGCCTGGTAATATTTGGGCTATCCACTAACCAGGGAGGACTGGGAAGGAGACATTGAAGCTGACCCTGAGAGGAGGAAAGTTAAAAGCTTGCTCCCTGCATACCTCATCATATGCAAGCCTCCAAAAATCCCACCTGACCCTGACAGATCATAAGGCTCTTTGACCTTATTTTCTTTCCCTTTTGTCTTACCTTTGCTTTTGTCTCTGTAATTGGCAGTGGTTTATGCAACAGGGTTAGGACTCAGGAAAGTGGCTATGTGAGACATGGCCATCACATTGGGGGCTTGGCAGGATTGGGTGGCAGTGATGCTGCCATATGCTGGGCTGGGTCGAAGAATCTCTTGGGTGGTGGTCCCGTGTAGAAAGCAGGGTGGGGGTACCCTCAGGTTCAGTTAGTTGCCCCAAGCTGGGCTCATCTCCTTCTATAATCAGAGCCAGTTGTTAAGCACAGATCGTGAAGTGACATAAATATTACAATGAGGCACTTTCTAGAGGATAGTGATCGAGTATCTTTAATCTTAGTAATTGCCCTTCCTCTATAACAATATGTACAAAATTATATAAGAAAAAGGATGATTTTGAAAAATTGAGTTCATTTAAAGAACAACATTTCTCTAAAACTGATCCTTCAAACTTCCCCTGCTGGTCCCCATATTAGCTGATATTGTTAGCGGTTCTCTCTCTTCAGGTGTTGTTGCTCTCTCCTTTAAATCTGCTGCCATCACCCCTCTCCTCAAAAAAAACCCTCGACTCCAACATCCTTGCAATCTACTGTCCCATCTCCAACCTCCCTTTTCTCTCCAAAGTCCTTGAATGTGTTGTCTCCTCCCAAATCCGTTCCCATTTTTCCTGAACTCCATGTTTGAATCACTCCAATCAGGTTTCCAACCCTGCCACAGTACTGAAACAGCTCTTATCAAAGTCAAAAATGACATTCTATGTGACTGTGACAAACATAAACTTTCCCTCCTTGTCTGAAGCCGTTTACATGGTTGGCCACATCATCTCCTCCAACATCTCTCTACTGTCATCCATCTGGGTGGGACTGCACTCGCCTGGTTCCATTCTTATCTATCTAAATGTAACTAGAATATCACTTGCAATGACTTCTCTTCCTGCTCCCACACCATTATCTCTGGTGTTCTCCAAGGATCTACCCTTGGCCCCCTCCTATTTCTCATCTACATGCTGCCCCTCGGCAACCTCAACCGAAAGCTTGGCATTAGTTTTCACACGTACACTGAGAACACTCAACTCATCTCACCGCCACCACTCTCGATTCTTCCACTATTGCTAAATTATCAGACTGCTTATCTGACATTCTGTACTGGATGAGCAGAAATTTCCTCTAATTAAATATTCAGAACACTGAAGCCATTGTTTTCAGTCGCTGCTCCAAATTCCGTTCCCTAGCTACTGACTCCAACCCTCTCCCTGACAACAGTTTGAGATTAAACCAGTCAGTTCACAACTTTAGTGTCAGATTTGACCCCGAGGTGAGCTTCTGATCTCACATTCATGCCATCACTAAGACTGCCTATTTCCACCTCCATCACATCGCCCAACTTCACCCCTGTCTCAGCTCATCTGCTGCCGAAACCCTCATTCATGCCTTTGTTACCTCCAGACTCGACTATTCCAATGCATTCCTGCCGGATCTCCCACATTCTACGCTCCGTAAACTTGAGGTCATCCAAACATCTGCTGCCATGTCTTAACTCGCACCAAGTCCCTTTCACCCATTCCGCCATGAGCTACATTGGCTCCTGGTCAAGCAACGTCTTGATTTTAAAATTATCATCCTTGATTTCAGATCCCTCCACAGCCTTGCCCCTTCTTAACTTAGTAATCTCCTCCAGCCCCACAACCCTTTGAGATTTCTGCGCTCCTCAAATCTGGCCTCTTGAGCATCCTCGATTTTAATCGCTCCACCATTGGCATCTTCAGTTGCCTGGGCACTAAGCTGTGGAGTGCCCTCCCTCAACCTCTTCACCTCTCTACCTCATTTTCCTCCTTTAAGACACTCCTTAAAACCTACCTCTTTGACCAAGCTTTTGGCCATCTGACCTAATATTTCCTTATGTGGCTCAGTGTCATATTGTGTTTTACAATTCTCCTGTGAAAAGCCTTGGAATGGTTTATTATATTAAAGGCCCTGTATAAATATATGTTGTTGTTGAGAAAATGTGGCCACTTGATACCCTGCTGTACAACTTGGAAGTAAGTATACAACTGACCAATGCTGAGTGGGACCCATGGAAACTGGTGACAAAAGGCTCCAAACCCTGAATGGCTTTGAAGATGAAAATTCTATAAAGGCTTCAGGACATTATCACTACCAGTTAACAAACAAGTCTGCAGCAACAACTGAGTGTCCCAGATTAATGCTAGTGATGGTTGTGCCTATTCTATTTGTAAAATGCATGCATATTTTATGGGTATCAGCTTGGATGCTTCATGGTGATATTCACACATTTGTGGCCAGAACCACACCACCATTCTCCAAAAAACCAAGAACATTTCCTTTTGCCTGTCAGTCCATTTTATCTGATCTCACTTTATAGGCTTTGCTTTTAACCAATGCAACAAGCTTCATGCCTTCACAGAAACGTTTCCTGATTGAAACTGGGTGAGGTGTGTAATGGGCAGCCAGTCCACTTGTGACTTTTTGTACATGTTGGAAATGGTGGACTATCCAAAAAGCCTCTGATGACTTAATTTGAAATCAGCAGTGACCATATAAACCACCAGCAGTCAACGCATGAATTGCAATTGCTGATTTCCCAACCTCAGGAGACTTGCAACTGCTGGTCTGTGACATATCTGAACACAATTAGTTCATTCTCTGCACCAGATCACAATTATCCAACATACTTTTTCATCCAATATATTTTTGGTTTCTTTCCTTTCAATCTTTCATATTCACACAGTGTATCCATTTCCATGTATCAATTCATTATTTGAAAATTCATGAATTGACTCCCAGTGAACCACTCTGCCTCACTGTTGAGTTATTCTACCATCTTATTTTTTCTCTTGACTGAGGGGTTACTGAAAGCCTTGTTTCAGTCTCCATTATTAAAGAATATTAGAAGGTGCAGTTCAACCTTAACAGAGGCGGAAACAGGATGGGAGTGGATGGGACGCTGTTGTACACCTCTCCCGATTTGAAGTACATGAGAAACAGAATCAGATAGGGTGTATAAGGGCCACCGATCCGCCGCCACCCATTTTGCACCCCTACCATAGTTTAATCTCACTCCCTTAGAAATTTACAGCACAGAAGAAGGTCATTCAGCCCTTTATGCCTGTGCCAACTCTCAGAAAGAGCTATCTATTTGGTCCCACTTCATGTGCCTTTTTTCCCATATCCTTTTACATTATTTCTTTGTGAAATATTAATCCATGTCCCCTTTAAAAGACATCATTATGGATTCTGCTTCTGTCACTCTTTCTGGCTGGGTGTTCCAACAGCAATCTGCATAAAATAAAATCTCCTCTAACCTCTTTTATGCTTTGTGTAATGATCTTAAATCTATGTCTTCTGGTTACTGACTCACTGACCAGTGGAAATAATTTTCCCCAACTTACCTTATCATAATTTTGAACAGACAATGATTTATTGTTACACTTTAAAACAAAATGGTTTTAATTATTTTGGTAAAAAGAAGTTTTAATGCAGTAAGTTGCAACAAGGGAAGGTGCCAGGTAAGCCTGTTAAGTCGATGCCCCTAGTGACATTACAACAGGTTCCACAACAGCTACAGGGACAACAAGGTTGTGAAGCCTATTATTAGTACACAAGCAGAGTCACCCAATCTATATCATGGCAATTATCTGCCCTGGAAAGCTCTGATTCATTGTATTGCAAATTACATGGTATACACTTGCTGTTTACTTTCACAGCCAATGCCTACCACAGGATTAGTGAAAAGGGTGTTTGGTAATTCCAGGGGAATAATATGCATGGTGAATATTTTAATTTCAGACTACGATGTGTACTATAAATTGAAGAGTAAAAGGTCTGGACTATTGTGTCCTTAAAGCAAGCACACTCGTGAATTTAAAGTGAGGGCTGCTGAGTGAATAACATACAGTACTACAAACCAGTGGCTGTATGGTACAGCCCTATGGAAATAAGGTTGTGTTTAGTGCAGAGAGTTGATTTGAACAGATCCCCTCCCCCCACCTTTTAAATATTGAGAATGAACACTGTCACCAACTAATTATTAGCAATGCATCAGCCAGCAGTCTTTGTTATGCAAATATTAATAAGAGGTCGAATACCAGGTGCAACATCCAGGCTGGGGAATTTTGTCTCCGCTGTTTTCATAATCCACCTGCATCTTTTCTGAATATGAGCACTGAGGTTCTATTTAAAAAGTACTATAATTAAAATCACTAAACTTCAATTATTTGATGTCCAACTCAACATGAGAACAGTAAATGCTGGAAATACAGCACATCCAACAGTAAAAAGATGAATATTACAATTCAAGTATTTTCTGGTGTTTATTTTAGATTTCAGCAGCTTCTCTTTTTGCGTCTTTTACTTACAGCATGCCAGTTACTTCCAAAAATTTATTTTATTGATCTGAGCTCTCCCAAATGTTGCTAAAGCTTAGACACTGAAAGACAGCAGATTGTTCACAGTGGTGCCATCACAAGTCAGCACAATCCTGTTCTCATCCAACAGCCATGGCATGTATGCACTTTTCTGAAAGGGGGTCACTAGATACTGATCAAGAGTGAGAACCCTGGCTGATCTGTAATTCCCTCCAGGGACACTGATGCCAATTGCAATACCCACACTGTTGCCCCAGCAAACATTGAATAATTTAGCCAAAGCTAGAGCTAAAATCAGGGTCCTTCCTGGTCTGTATGGCTGAGTATCATGCTACACAGGCCACTTAACCACTGGCCCATTAGAGGGCTATGATTCCTTCATTTAAAGTTAGGTTACATAAATGCCCTAATGACTGTCATTGAAGACTCAGTTCCTTAGCTTTCTCTGCAGAAGTGGAAATCCTTATGACATTAAATCAATTTCACATACAATTGGCTTAATTACGGCCCAATCTATTTATAAAATGCACAGATTCCATTTGCAGCTGGGTTTATTTGTAGTTACTTATGTAAACATGTTTGAAAGTTAATTGGGTTTAATGGAATTGGTGCCCTTCTTTTGATCATGTGTCCTGTGATAAACAAAAACTTCGCAGTATTTGTCTAAACTGCCAGTAGCTCCAATTACAAGCTATTTTAATTGATGTATAAAACACTATGAATATAAAGGGATAATTGTGCATTGGACTTGCAATGCTTCCAAGCAATACATCAGATACAAAAATTCTGACTAAATACAGAGGTAGAGTCAGGGTCCCTTTTTTTTTGATCCTGCAATAAAGATAAAAACAATGAACAATGCATAGTTGAACTCTCAGCAATTCACTCAGCTCTTCCATGACCTCAGCAGCATCTTAGAGTTTCCAAAATTATCGTAATCTGTCAAATGTTGTGCAGCTTTCCCATTCAGAAAGGCCTGACAATCAGTGGCTGAGGAGGAGGCACACCTACAGTCAAGAGCAGACTTGATCATAGAATTATACAGTGCAGAAGGTGGCCATTTGGCCCACCATGTCAGTGCTGGCCCTATCCCCACAGCCCAGCAAAATTGCCTTTTTCAAGTATATATGCAATTCCCTTTTGAAAGTTCCTATTGAATCTGCTTCCACCACCCTTTCAGACAGGGCATTTCAGATAATAACAGGAGAAGCTATTCAAATAGTAATTTCAGTTTGAAGCAGCAGTGATGTAGTGTGCTCTGCTGAAGTATGGTAATGCATGTGAAATGTGATGAGTTGTTTTTGAGGGATTAGCATGCAGCCTCAATCAGAGTGTAACAAGGAAGCTCTTTGAGGTATCTATAATTTCCCCATCTATTTGGTATAGTGAATTATTGGTTGGCCTTGCCTTGTCAAATGTCCTGAGGCTATTGCCTTATTTCTTTGGTTGTTAGTCACAGCATTTACTCTATTCATCTCCCAAGCAGTGTGTGCAGTTGTCCTGTGGGAAGGTGCCCTGTGGTGCCAAATAAGACAAACTACCTTTGATAACAAAACACCTCCAAAGCAACACTTGCAAATTGAGGTGCTCTGCATCGTTTGATAGCCGCTTCCCATTTTCTGCCTAGCAACATTCAAATTGCCCCTTTAAATAGCTCGAGTTGTAGCTGGACGGTACTTGCTGACTGAGCTCGCACGAACATGTCCAATTCAGGCTGGGAACATAATGAGGAAAACCTTGAGACCAGGTGGTCTCACTCACAGTGTACTAATGGAAATTTACCATTCGCTGCTACAATTTATGGCATCAGATCAACAGCAAAGAGAACCCTATGCCAACACCAAAAATGCAGCATTAAAGGATGTATGGTTTCATGTAGCAATGATTTAAGATATAGTCAGTATTTTTAACTTCCAATCACAAGTAAATATGAGGCAATCAGTATGATAGTACTTGCCTTGCTCTGGTGCCCTACATGAGATATTACACTACACATAGCTCGCTTTGCTCTGCTTCTCTGCCTTCAAACAACTCAGCATTGCACTAACTGGGCAGAACTTAATCCGGCTGTTTAAAATGGGACTGGTGGCATGGTGGGGGGGTGGGGGGGGAGCGGGCAGAGCATCGCCTCGGAACTGTCCACCTGGAAATTTGGCGTTGTGACGTCGGTTCTGGGTATTGTCAGTGCCAGGAAAGCACCAAGGTGGCGTCCCCAACCCGATGCAACAGGAAGCTATTTTAAATTGCTGAGCAGTTGTTTTTAATGCATTTACATCTCATTATCTTTGATTAATGTTTGGCTCTTGATTTAGTGGATGACAGGCAGCACACACGTGCCTTCAGATTCACGACTGTTTAAACCTGGCGGCACCAAGGCGAAAGGGTTCAGTGCCAGGATGGGGAGGCAGCCGTGAGCATTGCAGAGGGGGCTCCGAGGTCATTGTCAGACTGTGTTGCTGTTTGTTCTGCAAGGGAGTTCAGGGTCTTGGGAACGCTGCAAGGGGATTCGGGGTCTCAGGGGCTCTGCAAGGGGATTCGGGGTCTCTGGGGGTTCTGCAAGGGGAATTAGGGTCTCGAGGGCTCTGCAAGGGGGTTCGGAGTCTGTGCAAGGGGATTCGGGGTCTTGGGGGCTCTGCAAGAAGGTTTGGAACCTTGGGGGCTCTGCAAGGGGTTTTGGGTCTCTGCAGGGGGATTTGGGGTCTCGGGGGCTCTGCAAGGGGTTTGGGGTCTTGGGGACTCTGCAAGGGGATCTGGGGTCTCTGCAAGGGGATTCGGGGTCTCGGGGGCTCTGCAAGGGGTTTCGGGGTCTCTGGAACTCTGCAAGGGGTTTTGGGATCTCGGGGGCTATGCAAGGGGATTCGGGGTCTCAGGGGCTCTGTAAGGGGTTTCGGGGTGTCTGGAGCTCTGCAAGGGGGTTTGTGGTCTTGTGGGCTCTGCAAGGGGTTTTGGTATCTTGGCGTCTGTGCAAAGGGCTTGCGTGGGTTTGGGGATGTATTGGATTATCAAACTGCTGTGTGATATGTTTGGTTGCTCACAATGCTGGAGCAGAAGGTGGGCCATCAGCAAGGTTAGGCTTTGAGGACCATCAGGGACTCCACCAAAAGAGAAGTCAAAGGCTCAGCTGCCAAGATAGGGTCGCCTCAGCATCAACAACGATCTGTAGGCCCACAGGTCACCTGGCATGGGTCTCATACACCCTGTCTTTTTGGACCCCCGTGGCGTGATGCAGCACCTCCAACGGAGGGAGGGCCAGGAGAGAGCTGTGCCTGTCCATGAAGCTCCACGATGAGAGCAACAGCAGCTGGCCATGCCAAGAAGGACTCACCTACGCCAGAGAGTGTATCAAACTCAAATCAGCTACCCCCAAATGGTCGAGCTCCACTGTCAATGAAGACTATGGCTGTCCAGGGAGGTAATCACCGACTTATGTGCCCTGCAGCAGGACAATTTGTGACCTGGGATCTGGGGGTCACCCTTTGCCAGTGACCCCGAAGATCACCGTGGCACTAAACTTCTACAGATCTGGATCTTTCCAAGGATCCACTGGGGACATGTGCTGGGTTTCCCAGGCAGCAGCACACCACTGCATCAAGAAGGTAACTAAGGCCCTGTTTAAGAGGGCTGACAACAATATGTACTACTGGACTGACCCTGACAGTCAGGCCGAGCGGGGCCATCGCTGGATTCCCCAAGGTGCAAGGTGTGATAGACTGCTTGCATGTGGCCATCCAGACTCCCACAGGGCAGCCAGACACCTTCATCAACAGGAAGGGCTTCCATTCAATCAACGTTCAAATGGTCAGCGACCACCGAAAGCTTTTCCTCCAGCTGTGTGCCTGTTTCCTAGGTAGCAGCCACGATGCCTACATACTTGGACAGCCCCAGGTGCCACAGCTTTTCAGGCCTCCCACTCGCCTTCAGGGATGGATTGTCGGGGACAAGGGGGTATCCATTGAAAACATGGCTTCTTACGCCTGTGAGGAACCCTCACACTGCAACAGAGGAGAGGCACAATGGTTGCCACAGCTCCACTCAAGTGACCATCAAGCAGGCCATTGGGCTACTGAAGATGAGATTCTGCTACCTTGATCGATCTGTTGGAGCTGTGCATTTTGCCCCAGCGATGGTCTCACATATCGTGGCGGTCTGCTGTGCTCTGCACAATCTAGCACAGCAGAGGGGGAGGCCTTTTTTTTATTTGTTCCATAGGATGTGGGTGTCACTGGCCAGGCCAGCATTTATTGCCCATCTCTAACTGCCCTCGAGAAGGTGGTGATGAGCTGCCTTCTTGAACCACTGCAATCCATGTGGGGTAGGTACACCCACAGTGCTATTAGGAAGGGAGTTCCAGAATTTTGACCCAGCAACAGTGAAGGAACAGCGATATAGTTCCAAGTCAGGATGGTGTGTGGCTTGGAGGGGAACTTGCAGGTGGTGGTGTTCCCATGCATTTGCTGCCCTTGTCCTTCTAGGTGGTAGAGGTCACGGGTTTGGAAGGTGCTGCCTGAGTAGCCTTTGTGCATGACGGTGAGATGCCTGAGCTACACTCCTCCACCGATGAGGAGGACGCAGAGGGTGATGAGCAAGCAGCACTGGATGGTGAAGACCTTGCGAGGCAGATTGAGTGACGTGCCAAGGAGGCAAGAGACAATCTCATAATCACTCGCTTCCAGACACCCTGATGTCCACTCACAGAGTCCAATAAGATTCACCTTAATGCATGCCATCTGCTGCCTCTGTTCCATTTGCGTTCCCTGGCTTGTGACTCGCTGCAATGTGCGCTAGTGCCCATGGGAGAACATATGTTAATGAAGTCTGTGGCCACATTGGCATTGCACTAAGGGGGAAGGGGAAAGCCAGCAGCTCACAATTAAAGCATAATGGAACATGGCTTTCAGACAATGATTATTAATCAGTTGCACAAATGAACTTTTAATTAATCAATACATTGCATTTTTCCTACACCTGTGAGTCCTCAAGTGTGACTAGGTGGTTTTCTTAATACATTCACGCGTGCTCCTATATGTTGTGATCCCTGCAACAGCAGCTGGGCTGGAGGCAGGCTGCTGATCAGGCTGCCCCTTGAGATGTGATGACTTTGGCAGGCATCCTCTGGCTGCCTGAGGCCTGGAAGGCCCCGGCTGCCTAAGGGTGTCCTGCATTGGTGCTGGCCTTTCCTCGGGCGTCACGGCTCCTGGTACTGGGCTCACTGGCGGAGGGCCTGAGGTGTCACTGTCCACACTCAGAGCACCCTGAGGGGAGTCCCCAGATGTGGAGGTTGGCCTCTCTTCCTCCCTTTCAAGGCTTACTTGAGCCTCCCTGCTGACCAGAGAAGGACGAGGAGCTGCAGAAGTCTCCAGTCTCCTGTTCCTTTTCTCACCTTGCCACTGCTGAGTTGAGCTCATGACCAAGGCAATGGTGTGCAGGTCTGCGTGCATTTGTGGAATCTGCCTCTCCATGAGGGTTGCCAACCTCTCAATGGAGGAAACCATGTGCTCACATGCCTGGGACTTAGCAGCACTCATGGCATGGATGGACTCCTCCATCATCTGCTCAAGGCTGTGCATGGCCTCTGGCATCTCCACCAGATGTCACCTTATCTCTCTCTGCAACTGCAGCATGCCTTGTGCTGTCGACACCAGAGGCTCATCATCAGTCTGGGACTCAGAATTGGCTTGGCCACCCACAGTCCTCCAAATATCAGAGGTGCCAGCTGTCTCAGCCTCATCCAGCTGCTCAGGCGCGTGTGTGGTGCTTTCACCAGCTTGTGACCCTGATTCTAAAGTCGAGCTTTTACCCACCCAGATGAAAGTATCTGCACTGGTGGAAGGTGCCAGAGAGTCATGTGACAGTGCATCCTCTGAGTGGTCCTCCTCTTCAGATGTTGATGGCTGTCCCCTGTAGGTTCAGTCTCATGCGGATGCCGACCTGCATGGGAGAACACAAACGTGTGGGTTAGGCTGTGCCGACCTCATCAAGCCAACCATATATGTTGTGGGTCTTCAAAAGTGATGTGTGTGTTGATTGAAGCCAATCCTCACTCTCTTGTGTGGGGACTTCTGTTTCACCATCCAAAACTGCATGGCCGTCCTGGGTCCCCGCCAATTCCAAGGCCTCTTCCTCGGCTGGGGTGAGAGGTTGCAGATCCGGGAATACTCCTGCAGTCCAGGATGTCTCCCTGCTATTGTGGGCCCTTTTGTCCTGCCAGGGAAAGGATGGAGATAATAAAAATTGGCAGAGCAATCAACATGACAGATCTGCTACTGTCAGCCCCTCGTCCCTACTGGCAGATCTGATCTATTTCATACTGACACACGCTGTCGGGGGAGTTCATGGGGTGAGCTATGAAGGAAGGTTGCCTGTGGCTGAGATGCAGCCATGCATCTGTCAGGATGAGTTAATACTCTCTGCCATCGCCATGTTAATACCACCCTCCCCATGTCATGCACCCTTCCACATAATCACGTGCAATCCCCAAAAAGAAGAGTGGCATGGAGCTCTCACCTTGGCTGAATGCAGGAGGTCACTGACCCTCTTTTGGCACTACAATCAGTTCCGCTGGGTGACCCCACAACTGCTAACCTCCTCAGCGATGTCCACCCAGGCTTGCTAGTTCAGGCAGGAGGACCTCTGCTTGCCATCACTGGGAAGTAAACCTCCCGTCTTTCCCTTGCAGCCTGGAGGAGAATCTGCAGGGAGGCATCACTGAAGTGTGGGGCCACCCTTTGTCTTGCCTCGGCCATCCTGTGCTATCCTCCTTGCGGGTGCTGAGGGGAGTCCAGGAACCAGTCCAGCAATGTTTTCAGCTGCATAAAGCTGACAATGACTCTAAGGCAGGAGTGAATGCAGGGCTGGCAGGCTGTTAGATATGGCACCAGCACCTGCTTCGGAGTCATCTGACGCCGTAATCGGTGACCCGCATCCCGCCCCCACCACATGATTAGCAGGGGCCCCACGTCTCCACTATGCAAAATGGCCGCCTGCCACGTGATTGCAGTGGAGTGGCCGCCCACATGACGGAAGGAAATGGCACTCATTTCCTGGTGGCAGACATATTAAATTCAGCCCAGAAGGTGCAGTGTGGTGCCTGGGTATAAGATGGCTGAGCTAGTTACAAATATTGGGAAGAAAGTCATTGAAACATAAAGTACTGAAAGTTCTGATTGGTATCAAAGTGCAAATAACATTGAACAAGTAAATATTTAGTGACACTGTGTGAACAGTTCCCCTGCATTGACTCTTCAGGATCTAAAACAGGTTTGGGAAGAAATTATTAAAAGTTACTATGCCTGCCTCTGGCACTTAGTAATAATTCAGGTAATTAAGAAACTAAAGAAGTTGACCTGCCAGAAAAGCTGGCTTCGTCTGTTCTGAGTAATTATTCAGTAGAGCTTCATTTCAGGGAACAGCCAAGTATTCAAGTTTCTCATCTTTTGTTCCTCCTCCGTGACCCTGGCCTACAGGTTGTGATCTGTGATTTCACCTGAACAGAAGCAGGAGACGTGAGTACAGAAACCACACATACCTGAGGCTGACATGTTTCTTCATATCAATATTTCAGCAAGTCAGAATCCTTCTGGGCAACAAGGAAAAAAAAGATTTTTGACTTCTCTGAGAAGCTCAGATTCCTTTTATAATTGAGTTTTTTTATTTCTCTATTTTCAGTTTCATATTAACTCCTATTGCATGCATGTACCAGAAATAACACGAACACACACTGCTAGGGGAGAGTGGGATTTTAACCAATATTATTATCCTGTCTATGTAGAAATATCACAAAATCTGGTGAATGAATTTCACTTGCGTCAATGCTTCTTTGTACTTAAGAGGATTCATGTATAAAAAGTTGAAACTTATATATAGGATCTTACAGCACATTCGAATTGGAAACATTTTGAGTTTTTGCCTCTTCTGCAATTATTTCAACATATTTTGCCCTTCTAATGCTTCTAAATCCTCTCTTGAAAGATGTGTGGATTGTGGATTTACGAAACTTGCCTGAGATTGACAAGCAAGCCAGAGAGGAAAAAGAGATCCCCTCTGCAGTGTTTCAGTGCTTTGTATTTGCTGATCACTTCATTTTCCAGCCTGTCACACCTTTCAGATCACATCATTAATAAATTACTTAGGTAACTGTCATCACAGCCCACTTGCAATCGGATTGTATGCTAGCTGGTGCTTAATTGCCCTTAACCATTAGACAACTTGCTTCAAGCGGTGTAAAAGAATGAATTATTAAAATAAAGCTTGAAAACATGAAAATATATATATGTAGTAGGCTCCACTGTATAAAGGCTGAACTTTTAATATCACCCTAACCGAGTAGCCCTCTGAGATATGAAGACCCCATTTAGCAACACCAGTCTTAAAAAGCCATAATGATCTAAAGGGACAAGGGTGCTGTGTGGATGTAGCATTGAGCCACATGGTCCAGGAAGGCCTTCAGAATCCATCCCCACTTTGTGCAAGCTGATCTCAGCAGTAGGTGTAGCAAATGGCCTCAGCCAGGGAAGGAAAAAAGAATCATCCTGAATTCATCTGCCTGATTGCTGTCTTATGAGCTGACTAGAAAATGCTTGTGTGTGTGTGAGTGTGTGTGTGTTAGATTAGCACAGCTAATTAGCACAGTTAACAAGCTGTGATGACCCTGTGGTTGAATAGTCTGCAACATCTGTCCAAGCTGGCACATTAGACTGACTACTTGAGTGAGGTGAGGTTCTGGAAGGCTGCTGGTTCCTGTGTACCTGTATCCAGTGCATATCACTGACTTTAGGATAGAAAAAGGAAAAGAAAGGTTACTTTGTTCAAGCCTCAATAGCCCCAATTTTAACTCGGGTGAGAGTTTGGCACAGGGGGTGGGGTGACAAGGTGAGTGGTCAGCTCTTTAACTCCTCGGTCCAAGTCCCAGCCAATCCCAGCAGGAATGGCATGAAGATTGGTGGGCGGGAGTAGGAAATCTTCCTCAGCAGGCCATCACCAGGGACCCAAGAAATCAATCCATAAGGTTAGTGATGGAGTAATCCAAGCCAAACATGGTCACGGAAAGGAGAAGAGAAGCCTGGGACAGAGAAGAATCAGTGATTCCTTGCAGACCCTCTTGTCACAAGAAAGCCTTTGAGAAATGTAAACTTTTCACCTACCTTGACCTCTTTGACCCTGGAGCCTTCTCATGCCAGTTTCCCCAGGTGTGGTGAGCACTGTCTTGAACCACTCAGCCCAGGGTTAAAATAATGTTGGGGTCTGAGTGGCATCACCAGACCATTTTGCAGTGGGGGCCTTGCATGTTGGCCAAAGCGTGTCTGTAGAAATGGTGCGTGGCAGGAAGTGGACATAGATCTGGTGAGTAGGACTCTGCTCCGATTTTAACTGCGCCCTCCTGACCCCAGCACATCATGTTCCCCTTGGAGTGGGGGGTTCAACTTGGGCCTAATAACTTTGCTTCAAAACAACATCCTTCAGATTTTCAGAACGGAAAAATTCTCTGAGCTCTAGTTATTTTACGATGTTGCAACTTCAAATGAGGTAAATAGCCGTTTGCCTATCAGGAAATTAAAATCCAATTCCAAATAATAACCAAGTATAAAACAAAGGTATTTTGTCTTTATTGCTAATAGTTTTTAAACAGTACTGGCACTTAGTTGGCGTGGCATTCACCATTGCTCTCTTTGCCAGGTCATTAAATTGCTTCTAACATAGTAAGGGTTGTGGAAGTACCATGGACTGCAACTGCCACTTCCTTCCACATTAAAATGTACAGCTGCATTGGCAGGCTACAAAATCAAGAACACTATCTCTTCTCTGCCTTATGTCACAGCCATATTGTACTCTGTGAAATTTAAGGCCCTCTTTGCTCCTTTCTCAGGTGCCGTTTGTGTGTCTCCTCCAGTGCTGTGGCAACTTTATTTTGCTGCAGCCCTTTAAATATGGTTTTGGGCCAAGAACTCTGCCATCATTTTCCCTCCCGTTCAGCATTCTGGGCCTCCCTGGGCATAACTGCCCTAAAACTGAAGGGACTCTCATCTATGTTCTGCTCATTGATAAGGGTTTTTGACAGAGCCAGCATCTATCATCATGGACATCTGGAAACCCCACCACTGTCACAATTTCACTGGTAGCAGAGGAGCCCAGAAGTTTCAGGGCCATTCACTTTCAATATTTCACTGACATCAAGGACCTGATTTTAACCCATTCAAAACCCATCCACTTGCACAGTTAAAATTGGGCTCTTTAAAGTTGTAGATTATCTTCACGAAGGCAGCAAAATCCAGTTATAGTCAAATATGTTTAGCAGCTCAGATTGGTTAAGATTATTAATCCCAAAGGTCCAATTCTTCTATATAAGTGTATTGCATTAAAACACTGACAATCTTCTAAAATCACATATTTTTCAAAACATATCTCAATTTGTAACTGAGTGAAACAAAGGCACATCTCACATTGCCTCCCCTTTCTCTACTTTCAAAACTGGCTGTACGTTCTTATGTTTACAATGTGATGAATGAAAAAGAGTGATTCTCTTCATGATTGTTGATGTGAATGTGGAGCGAAGTTCCTTATTAACATGTGAATGCTACAGTTGTGTTGATTGTTCTTCAAATGGAAACAAACTGGAGTTGCAATGTGCAGGGTTATAATCTAAATATTTTATAGTATGAATTTACTATCACCTTGATACTTATTGTTTGATAAAGTTTTATTTTTCCCTTACCCAATTTTCTCCTCACACGGGTCCTGAAAACTCTCTGGTATCTTGTCTAATTGATTATTTTTCATGCACGAGGCTGGTGAAGAGGGGTAGATTTTTGCAGTTGTAAAGTGGGTGTAACTGATCAGAAAAATGAGTGGAGACCTGTCACGTCAAAATTTCTACCCATTTACTCATCTGGTTGAGTTTTTCTTTACATCAAAAGCACACAGTGATTTGCAGTTGATTTTATTTGAATTAATCTCTGATACCATTCCAATGGTCACACAATTTGCCAGTATTGTTATCTGCTCACTTTGTAGAATTGACATTCAAGGCTGCTAGACTGTATTGTTTTTAGAAATTTATTTAAGGAACACAATATTAAGATTTGCAGCAACATTTTTTTTCTTTTTCCCTGTTCATTTTCTCTTTCCACTTCATTGATTGGGAAGCTTAATGACAAGAGTTCTGGCACTGCCTTTTTTTTGGCAACATCCATGATATTGGAACAATGGCTTTCCCAGTGGGAATCCCATTTAATTATCACTTTTGGAAGAAAAGAGGAGTAAAAGAGGGATGCCAAGTATGTCAGTCTCCAGAAGAGGTGGATTATGGTCTCTTGCCTCTATCCTCCACCCACATTAACAAGCAGAGGTGCACCCAATTGGCAATGACTGCCTATTCAAGGCCAGCATACAGTCAGACATAGAGTTGTGCCAATTATTACAATATCACTGCAGCTAACCACAGGCTGGCACTAGCAGTAACTGCTGCACCATTAAGTCCTCTTCCTCGGCTTCTTTTCAACATGTTGTAATGCTGCCCGACAGAGAAAGTGCCTTGACATGGCAAGCAGACCACCCTCCTTGCTATCACCTCATTTTGCACCATCTCTCCTTCACCAGCCATCAAATGGGAGTTGGAGTGCTGTACCACTTCATCACTTGGCTACACAGATTGTTTCCTGTCTCTTTATTGTCTCAGCATTGGCTTTTGCCAACCATTTTTTTAACCCAGAACTGAAAAGGCTGAAATGCAGATTTAATAGATCCGCAGCCTTTATACTGCTGCTTACCACACTTTACAGCTTATTGCTGCTTTCCTTGAACATCCTATTCAGGTGTGAACTGCTCGAAACCAGTTTCTGTAAGCAGATTGCAAGCATGCTTTCATCTACCACACTGAGTTAACATTGCCAGCTCCAACAATTAATCCCAATTATGGGAAATTAGTAACTGAAAAACATGTAAGGGGTACCCAATATCTCATGTGTCATTTCTGATAGCAGACAACATTCTCATACTATACCTATTTGTACAGGTCAACAAAATGAAGAAGCAAGACATAAGCAAGACACTGAAAGCACAGATTGTAATTTACACCACATACAACTGTGTTGACAGTTTGAAAGACTTCTTTCAGGTATACTCTCGAAAAAAAAATACAGAGCCCTCTCCATAATGGCATGATGAACCGAAAGTGAATATTAGAAGCTTCATTGTGATCTAAGGATATCTCACCCTTTGAAGTTTAAGCAACTTCTTTGCTGAACTGAGGTCAACAAAATATCAACAGTCTGAACAGCATATTTGGCAGTTGATTAATGGCCTGTGCTACGGCCAGGTGAGGAGGGGGTCTCAGGCTCGCCTCTCACCCTTCCTCTTTTGACAGCAACAGGGTTTATTCCTTTTTTAAACAGTGACTGTGCTTACCCTTCAGTGAATGTTTTACCTTTTCCTTTCAGGTGATCTTCAAAGAACCAACTGGACATGTTTCTTCAGTTTAAACAAGAAAGAGATAAGATTATTATACTTAACACTCTAACCCTGATTTAAAAATACTAAAAAATACACGACACATTCATGCACACATTCACACGGGAATCACACACACACACACAAATAGATTACAGAGGGAAAAATAGATTTGGTGGTTGGATTAAAGTCCACAATAAATGGAACTTAAGTACACAGTCTGTGAAGTGGATGATCCGGTAGTCCTCGGCTGAAACTGAAGTCCTCGTTGGTCAAAGTGCACTTTGTAGTTGGTCTGCTTTGCTCAGGCTTTTCTTGAAGGCAGAATTGTAGTTGGCTCTCTTCCCCTAGTTGCTGGCTGTAGCAGTCTGTAGGCTTGGAGGGTCCACAGTTGCAGACAATTTTCAAACTTGATGTTTTCTGGGAAGAGAGAGAGAAAGGGAAGCCCACAGCTTTTTCTGCTGCTGAAGTCTCAGTTTCTGCTTGTCTTCTTTGTCCAAAGGAAACAAAACCAGATTCCCCCAAGATGGGCAGGCAGTCACATGGCTGCTTCAGGTTTTCTGAAATCTTCTAATGAAATTCAAGGTTAAGAATTGGCTCCACATGCCAATTTACACTTGGAACGGGGTTTGCTCTTTCAAAGTCAATATGAAAGGCTTGCCTTGACTGCTTTGCTAATGAAGTCATTTTAGGTAATTCAATCACTTAGAGCAAGCCATTGTCCTGTTAGACTTTTGTCTCCAGTTCTATCCTGGTATTTCAGATGCAAATTGCAGTGGCCATCTTGGCTGCTAGTTTTTTAAAATGTTACTGTCGGATTTTTTACCATTAAAAGTCTAATGTAAGTTTCCAACTGATGAAATTAATATTTCTCATTTGGCATATAGGGTTTTCTCAACAGCCCATACCCTGTGGAAATGAAATGTGACTATGGGAACATTTCATTAAAGGGGGTGGAAAAGAAAAGAAAACAAAACACACATCTATTCTCACTCACTCCTCACATTCATTCATTAATCTTAGAATTTCTGCAGCTGACTTTTTTCTGCAACAGCAATGCTGATTTAATTTTTTGGAGTTTTGCCTGGGATGGTCATGTGTTGTCAAGTGGGGTTAAACTTTCTCTAGTATCAATTTGTAATACCCTGGGGGTGTGCATCTCAATAAACATGTGGTTGTTGGTGAAACTTGGGGTCTGCAAATTTCCATTATTGTTTAAAGCAAGTTCTCCTGTATGGACAAGCTTTAACCCCTCAGCTGCTGTTTTTGCAACACGTGGGTTTAACCATTCAATTTCCAGTACTTTGATAATTTTTCTCCCTATAGTTGTAGTGAGTAATAAATTAGGTTTAAGCCCCTGGGAGGAGTCTGAGATTTCCTCTGGAGCCTTGGCCTTGCTGAATTCTGAACTGAAATTGTTGGGTTTGATTATCTTTCAGTTTGGGCCCTGATCATTGGGTTCTTCAGTGGTATCCACCCTGACCTCACTTTTAGTTTTCTGGTGAGTCACACAAGTGCTGTTTACTTTAGGGCATTTTTCTTTCCCTTTTCCCTTGTCTGTGGGGAGGGTCTCTTTGCTAATCTGCCCAATGCCCTCTGGGACATTCCTGCCTGCAGGTGTCGGTCCAGCTTTCACTGCACTCCCCTGCGGCACTTTGACTAGGTGAGGCATCACCTCACTGTTGATTTGCCTTTTTGGGAACTTTCCTTATCCCTGTAGGTTTCTGTAAATGCCATTAGCAGCCTTGGTAGGGTACCTCTTTGGCCTGCATTTACGTGGGAGAATGTGGGGTCTAATTTTCCAAACTTTCAGGGTTGGTTAACCGGACAGTCGGGGGTTCCAGTTGGGAATCCTCCTGGCCCACCTCTAACCTGCCCTTACTGTCCTCATTGTCCTCTTCATCCCCTTCCTCCCTAACAGTCTGACAGATCTGTGCTTGTCTGTCCCCTTTTGTTTTCAGCAGGGGTCCCACACAATCCAGCAGGACTCTGCTGAGGTGTTCCCCAAAAGCCAGCATAGGAATTAGGAGTGCAGGTTTTATTGCAGTTTGGGGCTTCCCTACAACCTGGCACATATGGCAGGTTTTACAGAGCTCCACCACATCTTTGTGGAGTTTTGGACAGTCAAAATGCTATCTTATGCGGGCTTGGGTTTTTCATACACCGACATGTCCAGTCAATGGAGGTTTGGGGGCCATTCTTAGTATTTCTCTGCGGTAACTCAGTGGCACTGCTATCTCATGAACCACTGTCCACTCTTCATCCTCAGGTCTGTGAGGGGGTCTCTATTTCCTCATTCTTCATATAGTAGAACTCAGGGATTCCCTCTGCTTCAGTTTCAGTTTGGGCAGTCTGTGCTAACTTCTTTAATACTGGGTCGGCTTGCTGAGCCTCAATGAGGGAAGATCTATCTAACCCATCCTTTTGGGTCCTCTAACTTTCCAAAGAAGGTTTAAGACGAGACAGTAGTGTCATCTGTCTGCAGTGCCAGTTCAGTCTCCTCTGATGGAGCTTGCTTGGTCATGGACCGAGTCACCACACAGTCAGGGGAAATGCTGAGTACCCTCTCTTGCAACTGCTTGGTGTCCTTGACCTCTTTCAGTCTCCCTAAAACTACTGAGGAAGCTACCACCTTTGACCCTGCCAGATCCTTATTCAGGAGCAAGTCAACCCCATCCACAAGTAAACTTGGGACAATCCCTACAGTTACCCGTCCTGAAACTAGGTCACACTCCAGGTCACCCAATATAATGGTATGGGCATATACTGCCCTCCAATACCATTCACTAACACGCTACCATTCACTGCACTCTCTGGGAGAAAGGTCACGCTTTTTGCCAGCAGAAGGGATTTTGTGGCCCTGTATCCCTAAGTATGACTATGGGCTTACTTGCCTCACTCAAGGGGTATGGGGTCACTTTTCCTTGGGATACAAAATCCTGATAACCTTCAGGGATTTTGTTAAATTTTCCCGCATCCACAGCAGTATGTTTACTGGATCTTACTGTTGCAGTTAAAGCCACAGCCTGCTCTGCTGTGCTTTCCATCAGGGCCCCTTCTCCTGTCTGGTGTGCCCTGATTAATCCTACAGGTTTATCCATAATTTCCAGCAGTCAGCTAGAAGGTGACCTGCCTCGTTACAGTGGAAACACACAGGTCTTTGGATCTCACTCCTGCTCTCAGCACTGTCATTTCTGGTTGAGGAGGGCCCCCTGTGTGTCCAGCTTTCTGTTCCCGCCCAGGGCTGTTCGGGCTCCTATCACCCTCCCACCTTTTATTCTTTTCGGGGTTTTGAGGGTGATTAGGGAAGGTGTAAGGACTTGTGTACAAGGGTGAATTCATCAGCTAGAATTGCAGCTTGTCTGGCCCTTTGAACCATTTGTTCCTCTACATGGGTTTTAATAGAAAGGGGAAGTGAGTTTTTAAATACCTGGAGAAGGATCACCTCTCTGAGGTTTTCATATGTGGGCTTATCCACTGGTCAAAAGCAACCTGCTTAACTCTTTCAAACTCGAGGTAAGTTTGGTCAAGCTGCTTCCGGAGGGTTCGGAATTTCTGGTGGTGCGCTTCCGGTACTAGCTCAAATGCCCCAAAATAGCATTTTTAATCAACTCATTATCTGATGAACTTTCATCTGGCAACAGTGAATAAACCTCATGGGTTTGTAACAACAGCATTCAGCTCTCGGCTGGCCATTTCAGCTGTCTTGCAAGCTTTTCATAAGTGACAAAAAATGCTTCCCCATCCCCCTCATTGAACTTTGGAATTAACTGGGAGAACTTTAAGAGCTCAGCACATGGACCTGAGCTAGGGGTAGCTTCCTCACTAGCCATGCCTTCACTCGGTGTACTAGGTTGCCCCCTAGTTAATTCAAGCCTCCTTTGCTCTCTTTCCTCCTTCTCCTTCTGGAAAGCTCTCTCTTTTGCCCTTTCTTCCCTATCCTTTTCCCATTCTTGACACTCTCTCTTGAATTCTAATTCGAGTTAGAGGCATACAAAGGAAACCCGATGTGAGCCCGAATTCCGGACCCAGAAGTCCGACCCGACCTGTCCCGAACTCGACACATGTTGTCGGGACCCGTCGGGGTCGGGTCGGGTGGCAGGCCTTTACATCAGTACATGGGTAAAGGCCTGCTACCCGACACAACCCAAACGGGATCCGATGGCTTGTGTCAGGTTCGGGTCGGGCTTCCGGGTCTAGCATTCGGACTTGGGTCGGGTTTCCTTTGCACACCTCTAATTCGAGTTTCCTCTGTTCTAATTGTACTTTAGCTAACATTACCAAGTCTGTTTCTGACTCTAACCTTGACTCCGAGTCTTCAGGTTCAAATGAAAAATGGTTCGCCTCAAATCTTAGGATTTTATATTTCTTAGCTTTTGCAGGGAAAGTATTCCCCAACTGCCCTGCTATATTCCTCGACTCTTCAATGGACAGGACCTTTAACCTATCCCAAGTTACCTCACCCTGGCTTGGGAAGGTACTGGTCTCAAGTGTGGACATGTTAGTACTCTAGCAGCAAAACCACAAAAAAACCTGTATTGAAGTTTTTAAAGATTTTGATAGGGATCAATTAGGTTTCCCATTTCCAATTTCTTATTTGTTGCTGGGTTATGATCCCGAACGAGCCCCAAAAGTTACGGCCAGGTGAGGAGGGGGTCTCAGACTCCACTTTCATCCTTCCTCTGTTGACTGCAACAGGGTTTATTCCTTTTTAAAACAGTGGTTGTGCTTACTACCACAGTGTGTGTTTTACCTTTTCCTTTAATGTGATCTTGAACAAACCAATCAGGCAGGTTTACTTGAAAGAGGAAGAAAAGAGGTAAGTTTATTATACTTAACACTTTAACCCTGATTTAATAATACTAAAAAATATGCTACACATTCATGCACACATTCACATGAGAATTACAAACACACAAATAGATTACAGAGGGAAAAATAGATTTGGTGGTTAGATTAAAGTCTAGAATAAATGGAACCTAAGTATACAGTCTGTGAAGTGGGTGATCCGGTATTCTTCTGCTGAAGCTGTATTCTTGAAGTCCTCACTGGTCAAAGTGCACTTTGTGGTTGTCCTGCTTGGCTCAGAGTTTTCTTGAAGGCAGAATTGTAGTTGGCTCTCTTCCCCTGGTCTCTGGCTGTAGCAGTCTGTAGGCTTGGAGGGTCCACAGTCACAGATGGTTTTCACACAATGTTTTCTGGGGGGAGAGAGAGAGAAAAGGAATCCCACAGCTTTCTCTGCTGCTGCAGTCTCAGTTTCTGCTTGTCTTCTTTGTCCAAAGGAAACAAACCAGCTCCCCCTGAGATGGTCACATGGCTGCTTCAGGTTTCCTGGAATCTTCTAATGAATTCAAGGTTAGGAATTGGCTCCACATGCCCCAGGATGCCAATTTACACTTGGAGGAGGTTTGCTCTTTCAAAGTCAATATAAGAACATAAGAACCTAAGAACTAGGAGCAGGAGTAGGCAATTCAGCCCCTTGAGCCTGCCCCGCCATTCAATACGATCATGGCTGATCTCATCTCAGCCTCAACTCTACTTTCCTGCCCGTTCTCCATAACCCTTCAACCCATTACTAATTAAAAATCTGTCTATCTCCTCCTTAAATTTACTCAATGTCCCGGCATCCACCGCACTCTGGGGTAGTGAAGTCCACAGACTCACAACCCTTTGAGAGAAGTAATTTCTCCTCATCTCTGTTTTAAATATGCTACCCCTTATCCTAAAACTATGACCTCTCGGTCTAGATTGCCCCACCAGATGAAACATCTTCTCTACGTCTGCTTTGTCAATCCCCTTAATCATCTTATATACCTCAATTAGATCTCCTCTCATTCTTCTAAACTCTCGAGAATAAAGGCCTAAACTGCTCAATCTGTCTTCATAAGACAAACCCCTCATCTCTGGAATCAATCTTGTGAACCTCCTCTGAACTGCCTCCAATGCAACTACATCCCTCCTCAAGTAAGGGGACCAAAACTGTACACAATACTCCAAGTGCGGTCTCACTAATGCCTTGTACAGTTGCCAATGAAGCCATTTTAGGTAATTTAATCACTTAGAGCAAGCCATTGTTCTGGCTGAGCTTCTTGTTAGACCTTTGTCTCCCGTTCAGTCACCTGCTATTTCAGATGCAAATTGCAGTAGCCATTTTGGCTGCTAGTTTTTTTGAAGTTACTGTAGGATTTTTTCCATTAAAAGTCTAATGTAAGTTTCCAACTGGTGAAATTAATATTTCTCATTTGGCATAAAGGGTTTTCTTGACAGCCCATAACTGGTTTTATTTCCTATCACAACAGCTATCTTATTTCAACATCTGATAATTATTGGAAGTTACATTTTTGTTGGCCCCATCAAACCAGGAGAGATACAATTAAGAGATCCTATTAGGTCAAATAGAGTTCTCTATGTGTGAGTCAAGTGAACTGTCCATGAGCAGCCATTACAGCTTCTACGAAGTTATTTGAAGTGTATTTTGGAAGTGGATTTCCACCATTTGTAAAAGACATTCAGACAAAATATGCATATACCACAGAATGGAAATTCTGTTCTCATCA
This sequence comes from Heterodontus francisci, assembly GCF_036365525.1. Classification (NCBI taxonomy): domain Eukaryota; kingdom Metazoa; phylum Chordata; class Chondrichthyes; order Heterodontiformes; family Heterodontidae; genus Heterodontus; species Heterodontus francisci. The sequence continues at coordinate 61,264,374 of NC_090387.1, read as the reverse complement.
AAGCTACTCTCCTATGGCTACTAATATAAAATAAAAATAGAAAATGATGGAAATACTCAGCAGGTCTGGACCTGATTTTTCTATCTCCATAGATGCTGCCAGACCTGCTGAGTATTTTCAACATTTTATGTTTTTATTTCAGATTTCTAGCACTTGCACATAGTCGTTTGCTTTTGCTCCCATGGTTTGGTTTAATTTTTCCGAGCTCCTAATTACCCTTCATTATCTAGTTCACCACCTCTGTCCAACATCACTCCTTCCCCTTCCTTATTTATCCAGGCTCTGTTTGCAATTCCCGATCTTCCCTGTTCAGTGATCTAAACAAAGTAGACTGCTTGGATCCAGATATCTATTCCAGTCCTGCATTATTGCAACTAGCTCCACCATACCATACTTATAGACAAGGATGGGAACATTTCTAAACATGCCTTTTTAAACCTGTCTTGTTTCACAGTTATATTGAGCATTAATGAGGTTGAAATTCCAACCATTCATAATAAATAGGTGGAAGATCAAGTCCAAAATTCCCATCTCAGGAATGCTTGATGCACATATCCCCAGGATATCCCAAAGCATATCATAGCCAATGAAGTTCTTTTGAAGTCTTGTCGCTGTTGTAATGTGGGCAACCTTGGCAGACAATTTGTGAATAGTACAGTCCCACAAACAGAAGTGAGATAAATGACCAGATCATTTATTTTTGCTGGTGTTGGTTGAAGGGGGGATATTGGTCAGAACAGCAGAATTCCCGTGCTCTTCTTTGGACACCGCTATAGATCATTCACGTCCATCTGAGAAGACAGATGGAACCTTGGCGTAATATCTAAAAGATGTCCATTCCATCAGTACAGCACTAGAAATCTCAAGCTGGTTTATACACTAAAGTCTTGAACCCATGATTTTCTGACTCAGCTATGAGAGTGCTACTACTAATGTAAAGCGATGTAAAAATTAAGGTTGCATACGGCAAGATCCTCCCAATTTGCTGCAAGAAAGATCTGCCACAGGCAGTCAGTAGTACATACATTTATCAAGCAAGTGAGTGTGTACAAACAGATGCTATGTAATATTTTAAATGGCATCTCACAGAGAGATTCCAACTTAGATTAACGGCATGCTTCATAGTAGCATATCTCCCTCTGATACTAGCAAATGCATATGAAGGACCTGGGTGATTGTATTGATTTGATTCAAGATCTCCCTCTTTCCAGGTTGTACCTGTGCTGTTATTGGAGGGTAAACTTCAGCCTCAAATGGGGTTATCCTCCATTGGTGCACCACCTGCAGCAGAAGTTCTAACTCTTCAGTGTCAATGGACACAGTGCTGTCTGCATGTCTCTGCTGTGCCTTTGCACATATTTCTGTTGCCACCACAACTTTCACTTCAATGGCAAGTTGCAGCCTTTTAGAAGCTGCTGTGTTACTGGATTTTACGTCCCAACTAAGAATGCCACAGACATGTTTCATGTGCAACTAACCTATTTAATTTAGAGAAGGGATCCCTGTCACAATTGTTAGCACAGTCTATTTTTTGAGCTGCTGGCACAGTTGAGGGTCTGTCATGGGCTAGTTCACTGCACTTAAGGGGAAACTAGATAAGCACATGATGGAGACAGGAATAGAAAGATATGGTGATAGGGTTAGATAAAGCAGTGGTAGGAGGTTCATGTGGAGCATAAACACTGGGCCAAATGGGTTGTTTTGTGCTGAAGATTGTATGCAATACCATTTTAACATTCTCCAAATCAGGCTTTATATCTCAACTTTAATCAGTGAGAGGAAATTTAAAACCATCTTAGGAATCAGCAGTCAACTTTTATTGTGCTTCATACAAAAATTCACTGAAAACTTTGATTTCAATGTTGTAGATCTACTTTAAATTGCGCTGGATATGTATAATAATCTGAAAAGCAATCACTGCCTATGTTATAATTTGGTTTCACTACATAGTGTTTAACTCATGCCAAGCAATGCCAAGGTATTTTCATTAATTCAAATGGTTTCATGTAACAATATTCTAATTTTGCAGTTAGTTCTATGTGATGATTATCATAATATGAATCTAAAGTGCAAGATGATGTTGTCAGTGCCAGCTCAACCTTAAATGCTCTCATCTGGACCAGATATCTGCTACCTGCAGTTGGCAGTATCAGGCGACATCTGGAGGTATGCGTGTGCGGAAGCCAGTGAACGTGTGTTGACACCCATGGTCAAATAACTTGCCAACACAAAATATCAAGACTTATATGTGAGCACTCCAGCAAACTACTCCTCAGGCAGCCTGCATCCATGGAACTATACTGAAGAAATGAACCTATAGCTTCAGCAGAAACATTTTCTGAGAAAAAAACTTTTTTAAGATCACATGATGATGTCACCTCCCCAACAATTTACTAAGTAGAAATTCATCTTGGGCGATGGTGTAAATCGGGTAGTATAGGATTGGCCACATGTTCTACACAGCGCCTGATATTTAATTCTATTGACTAATGCAACTGAGTATCAGGCGCTGCATATAATGGCCGGCCAATCTGATAACACTCATTTTACACTAATGGCCAAGACGAATTTCTACCTCTATGTGTTTCTCTATTTAACAACAGTCACAACACAGCGAGTGTAATTCATTGTTTAAAGTACTGTGAGAGGTTTTGAAATGATCAACCATAACAGAAATTCAATTATTATTATTATTCATTACAATTTTAGGCCGCAGTTAAATTACCACTTTTAGATCAATGGAAAGTTGTGATGAGTCTACATTAATGTGAAAGAATCAATATATCTCGGGAATTGGGTCTTGATCTGATTCCTGAATATACTAAAGCCAAGTGGTATGAAAACTATCTCACACCACTTGGGATAGGCAGAAACTGGATGTGCCAATGACTTTCTAAAATTGCTTACAGTCTTAATGTTATATTGTCCCCTGTTCGCTTCACAAATATTAGTAACCAGCATCATGGAGAGTGAAACATTTTGCCTATACATAAGCACTTTACAACACCCAATCGACAGCTTTTGGTTCAGTGTACTATAACTACAACTTCAAAAAGCACCTACAAACTCAACAAAGCTCTTTGTTAGATCCAAATTGTACAGGGCAGGAACTCCCGCTAGGTTGCATTGGTTTTTCAGCACAATTCGCTTCACATCAGCCAAACCAATGGAAAAGATCAAGGAATTTTAAGTACAAGTTACATTCAGCATAAGTCGAGTTTCTGCAATCTTTTGCACCAGAATAAAAAGCATTGCACTGCCCTGTGTGTTTCTGCTAGTTGTGTTTGTGGTCCTTTGAACAGGCTTTTAAAATTAAGCTGGTTTATTTAAGCACCAGGATACTAATAAGCACATCTTAAAACCTTTTAAGCATTTAAAAAAAAATGTACTGAGAAACTAACTACTATACACGAGTGTAACTAGCAAATGGTTCTACATATTTTTTAGAGTCATTTTCAGTTATTTAAAACCAGGTTAGTCACAGGTGGAGGACTAGTACATTCCCTTTAAAAATGCTTATGTTTTGTGATAAACGCTTTCTCAGCTATATTAATAAACTACATATAAATATATTAAGGAGTACTTTTAAAGAAAATGTTTTTAAAAAATTAAGTTTTAAATTGTTGCCCAATTGCACCGGTTCATGGCAGTTTGCTGGTGATCTGCAAATTAGTTTGAACAGAAGCTTGAGAAAATAAACACTTCTTAAAATTAGCGCAATTTTGAACACAATTTGCACCAATTGCACCCAAAGTGGAAACTCTTGGCCACATCAATTTTGCTTTTATTTTTACATTGGGTTTTGTTTAGCAAATATTTGTAAATGTGTTCTTTATATATGATTTTTTTGTGTAGTAAGTTTTATTTCCAGTGTTATTTTTTTACTGTCCTGGTATATCCTTTTGTTGTAGAATTTCCAACATTCATTTGCAGTTCTTTGTTGGCAGACCCCATTTTAACATTCAATACACTGGCACTTTTGTAACAGATTGTTTTCCATAGTCTGCAAACTGTACAATGTACTTGGTCTCTGCTTGCTGCATTTCTTCTTTTAATGTGTTGTTCATTCACTGTTAGCCAAATAGTTTTCCTTATCTCTCAGTGTTGTGCGGGGTGGAGTACTCCATTGCCATTGTCAGTAAAAAATCTCAAGAAAAACGCATATCCACCAAATGGGCTTTCAACAGCCATTCGTAGAGTGAACAAGCGAAGGTGAAATACTGCTATTCTGGGTTCAAGAAATTACTAGCAAGGAACATATTCAAAAGGCACAAAGACAGTAGCACCTTGTGCCATTTGCACCAAAATGTTCCCTGAAAAAATATAATGCTATAAGCATCTACATAGGAGTTTACTAAGAAATACATGCATAGACCTTACCCAGCTAACCATAATGTACCTTCCAGAAACAGTATTGTAAATCACAAATGCCTGTTTCGTTAGAGAATAACAATACTCTGGTTGCAGTAATCCATTTATATTGGTGCCCAGCACATGTACTAATACATTACATAGCCATTGTCTCTCGTCTATGTTAAAGACCCCATTGCACCAAAAAGGAACAGCACATTTTCTTAATGTCCAGGCCAGCATTCCTCCCACAACCATCATCAAAAAAAAATCAATGTTTTGACTCCTGCTGTTAGTGAGATCTTGCTCTGTGCAAAATGGCTGCCTCATTTACCTAGTAATTTAAAGTAATTTGTTGTATGTGAAACTATTTCTTTCTTTAATGACTAGCCATTACTGTGTACAATTAAACATGGAATACTTAGTTCAAATTAGTTCATATAATTAAATCTAGATTGCCTTTCCCTGCATTGTCCTCTGAAGAAATCCATGGTCTGAGTTAGAAATGTAAATGAAGCCTCGCTGTATTTAATTTTAATAAAATATGAATACTACATTTAAAAACTTTAATTTCCGAATTGCAGGGAACCAACTAAGCTCAAGCAGCATTCTTGCACAACTTACATGATTAAACAGATATGAATTTATATGAATAAATTCAAACACCCAACTCAATTCAACATCACTACTGTCAGAACTAAAATGTCATTCCGGTGCAAGTCTGTTACAATGTAAACATTGTCAAGTTCAATACCAGTGTGGGTATATTTGTGTGCAACTGGCTCATTCATGATCAGTATGGCTCTCCTTACATCTCAAGTGTCATGCTAGACCCCCACCTGCCAAGAATGAGGCAAAATAATTTTGTCATGAACATTGATTTTAAACTGTTACTGGAGTGAGGGGAGATCTTGTTGAACAGATCAGCTGTGGCTGGAAAATATATTTGCATATTAACAGACGGTGTTTGGAAGGACAAAGCAGCCATTCCCTGACATTCAAACCACAATGGACTTTTGATCACCAGACATTGAAGGTCGGGGAGCTCGCATTCCAGGTTGACTGCTAAAATGGCCGATTACACAAACGGACATTGACAAACCAGCTAGTCACATGACTAACCTGCTGGGCAACTTGAGTTTTTTGAATTTGTACAAACAGTTTGGGCAGAAAGCTGTTTGCTCCTGGACTGAGAAGATCTCTCTCCTGTCTGCTCCCATCTCTTTCTCACAAGCCTCTGAATCCACTGAAGACACATGAACCCCAAGAGAAAAGTCTCCTACAGTGAACAAGGTTTAAGAAGAATACTGGGCCCCAACGAAAAGCAAGATCTACCTCTACAGTGAGCTCAAAGAGCCATAACAACAACTCTTCAGATATTGCCTCAAACTTTTCCACTTAATTTATTTTGCTCTGTTCTGTCTCTGTCTGCATGTGTGTATCGCGTATGCATGCTAGTGTGGGTGCACCGTGTATCCGTAGGCGTCAACCAAATTAGAGTTTAAGTTTAATAAATTTCTACTTTTCTTCTTTAAACCTAAGAAAACCTGTTTGTGCTGGTTTCTTTGCCTTATAATTGGAAAGCGGTGATTGAGGATTCACCAAGGGAGAGCTAAAAACACGGTGTGTTTAAAATTAAACCCTGTTACAGTAAGGCCAGGTGAAGGCTGAAAGGGAACCCGAGACCTCTTTCTCACCTGGTCATAACACAAGGCTAAATCAGCATTCAAGACAGTCAGGTACAATAATCTCACAGTTGTGAGGTAGTTCTATGTGGTAAGCATATTTGGTTTAAAAGTCTGTATTAATTACACTGCACTGACTAGCCTATAGGTGTACAACAAACAGAACACAACAGGTGAGCATGGTGAGATGCTATGATGCCCATCATATTACGGTGTCTGAAACATACTTTATTTACAACAGTAAATTGGTAGTATTGTTAAGAAAATACTTTGATTGCATATTGCAATGTATTGTACCCAGTTTGATCAAAAGTGTAATCAAATTAGCAAAATGCAAAATTGGACTGCTGTTATTCTTATTAGATATAAAAGGTGTTGCGATAACATATACAATTATGCAAACTAATCTGAAAACCATGCTGTGTTTTGCATGCTATACTTAATGTAGGATTAAGATTGGGAAAATTGACTTCAAGCAGATAAAGCATGAATGTTTTTTGTACTAAAACATTACGGTTTTAAAATATCAACACGAAAATTACTTATCCTTCTCCACTTGGTAGAACTCAATCAACAATGATAGCATTGTCATAAAATGGAGTTTGAAGCTGTAATTACAAAGAATGAAGGCATAACACACCCCAGACAATTCTCATTTTCACCATCAAATTCACATTGGATACAACAGAAGTGAATATAGCTGATTGTAACAAAATAAAAAATATGTTTTAACCAAATTAAAATATGTGTGATCTTATGACCAGTGGGTTAGTAATTCAATACCAAGTATTCCAAGGGCTCTTGCCAGCACAGATTCAAGTGTGCACCTCTCCATCATGCCCCCCACTATGCACCGGATTTCTCGTCACAACTGGAGAAGTCTGTATGGCCTAAGTAAAAAGAACATAACAAAATCCACTAAAATATACGTGTGGAGCTGAATCAGGAAATTTGAAAATGTCTGCTCCCCACCTATTGTCAAGGTGAAAGGGGCCCAGTTCACACCACAAGAACATAAGAAATAGGAGCAGAAGTAGACCGTATAACCCATCAAGCCTGCTCTGCCATTCAATACGATCATGGCTGATCTTGGGCTTCAATTCCACTTTCCTGCCTGCTCCCCAAATCCTTTGATTCCCTGCGAGACCAAAAATCGATCTATCCCAGCTTTAAATGTATTCAATGATGGAGCATCCACAACCCACTAGGGTAGAGAATTCCAAAGATTCACAACCCTTTGAGTGAAGTAATTTCTCCTCATCTCAGTCCTGAATGATTGGCGCCTTATCCTGAGACTATGTCCCCGTGTTCTAGATTCCCTGACCAGTGGGAACAATCTCTCAGCTTCTCCCTATCAAGCCTTTTCAGAATCTTGTATGTCTCAATTAGATCACCTCTCATTCTTCTAAACTCCAGAGAATATAGGCCCAATTTACTCAGCCTCTCATCATAGGACAACTCCCTTGCCAAATATAACACAACTTGCAACCGACAGAATTACAGTGACACAACCAAATCCCAGTAGAGACTAACTCAGCAGGAAAGTTCAGTGGTTCTTCCTGCTACCATTCTCTACCAAAAGCACTCATTCTATACTATTGGGCAGGTGGTGGCATAGTGAGATTGTATTGGACTAGTAACCCAGAGAGTCAGGGTATTATTCTGGGGACATGGGTTCAAATCCCACCACAGAAGAAGGTGGAATTTGAATTTAATTAATAAAAATCTGGAATTTTAAAAAAAACCTAATGATGGCCATGAAACCATTGTTGATTGTTATAGAAGCCCATCTGGTTCACTAATGCCCTTTAGGGAAGGAAATCTGCTGTCCTTACCTGGCTGACATGTGATTCCAGACCCACAGCAATGTGGTTGACTCTGAAATGGCCCAGCAAGTTACTCAGTTGTATCTAACTGCTACGAAGTCAATAAAGAATGAAACCGGATGGACCACCCGGTGTCGACCTAGGCACCAGAAATTACAACGGCAGACCCAGCCCTGTCGACCCTGCAAAGTCATCCTTACTAACATCTGGGGGCTTGTGCCAAAGTTGGGAAAGCTGTCCCACAGACTAGTCAAGCAACAACCTGATATAGTCATATGGAATCATACCTTACAGACAATGTCCCAGACACCGCCATCTCATTCCCCAGGTATGTCCTGTCCGCCAGCAGAGGTGGTATACAGTCGCTGTGGGAGTCCTCAAGATTGACTCCAGACCCCATGAAGTCTCATGGCATCAGGTCAAACACGGGCAAGGAAACTGCCTGCTGATTACCACCTACTGCCTTTCCTTAGCTGATGAATCAGTACTCCCCCATGTTGAACACCACTTGGAGGAAGCACTGAGGGTGGCAAGGGTGCAGAATGTACTCTGGGTGGGGTACTTCAATGTACATTACCAAGAGTGGCTCGGTAGCACCACAACTGGCCGAGTCCTAAAGGACATAGCTGCTAGACTGGGTCTGCAGCAGCTGGTGAGGGAAGAACATACTTGACCTTGTCCTCACCAATCTGCCTGGCGCAGATGCATCTGTCCATGACAGTATTGGCAGGGGTAACCACCCCACAGTCCTTGTGGAGACGAAGTCCGGGCCTTCACATTGAGGGTAACGTCCATCGTGTTGTTTGGCACTGCCACTGCGCTAAATGGGATAGATTTCGAACAGATCTAGCAATGCAAATCTGGGCATCCATAAGGCGCTGTGGGCCATCATCAGCAGCAGAATTGTACTCAACCACAATCTGTAACCTCATGGCCCGACATATCCCCCACTCTACCATTACCATCAAGCCAGGAGACCAATCCTGGTTCAATGAAGAGTGCAGGAGGGCATCCCAGGGGCAGCACCAGGCATACCTCAAAATGAGGTATCAATCTGGTGAAGCTACAAGCCAGGACTACTTGCATGCCAAACTGCGATAGCAGCATGCAATAGGCAGAGCTAAGCGATCCCATAACTAATGGATCAGATCCAAGCTCTGTAGTCTTGCCACATCCAGTCATGAATGGTGGTGGACAATTAAACAACCAACTGGAGGAGGTGGCTCCACAAATATCCCCATCCTCAATGATGGGAGAGCCCAGCACATCAGTGCAAAAGATAAGGATGAAACATTTGCATTCATCTTCAGCCAAAAGTGTCGAGTTGATGATCCATCTTTGCCTCCTCCTGAAGTCCCCAGCATCACAGATGCCAGTCTTCAGCTAATTCGATTCACTCTGCACAATATCAAGAAATTAGAATTAGAATTAGAATTAGAACATTACAGCGCAGTACAGGCCCTTCGGCCCTCGATGTTGCGCCGATCATCTGACCTACACTATTCCATTTTCATCCATATGTCTATCCAATGACCACTTAAATGCCCTTAAAGTTGGCGAGTCTACTACTGTTGCAGGCAGGGCGTTCCACGCCCCTACTACTCTCTGCGTAAAGAAACTACCTCTGACATCTGTCCTATATCTTTCACCCCTCAACTTAAAGCTATGTCCCCTTGTGTTTGCCATCATCATCCGAGGAAACAGTCTCTCACTATCCACCCTATCTAACCCTCTGATTATCTTGTATGTCTCTATTAAGTCACCTCTCCTCCTCCTTCTCTCTAACGAAAACAACCCCAAGTCCCTCAGCCTTTCCTCGTAAGACCTTCCTTCCATACCAGGCAACATCCTAGTAAATCTCCTCTGCACCCTTTCCAAAGCTTCCACATCCTTCCTATAATGCGGTGACCAGAACTGCACGCAATACTCAAGGTGCGGCCTCACCAGAGTTTTGTACAGCTGCATCATGACCTCGTGGCTCCGAAACTCGATCCCCCTACTAATAAAAGCTAACACACCATATGCCTTCTTAACAGCCCTATTAACCTGGGTAGCAACTTTCAGGGATTTATGTACCTGGACACCAAGATCTCTCTGCTCATCTACGCTACCAAGAATCTTCCCATTAGCCCAGTACTCTGCATTGCTGTTACTCCTTCCAAAGTGAATCACCTCACACTTCTCCGCATTAAACTCCATTTGCCATCTCTCAGCCCAGCTCTGCAGCCTATCTATGTCCCTCTGTACCCTACAACACCCTTCGACACTATCCACAACTCCACCGACCTTCGTGTCATCCGCAAATTTACTAACCCACCCTTCTACACCCTCATCCAGGTCATTTATAAAAATGACAAACAGCAGTGGCCCCAAAACAGAACTTTGCGGTACACCACTAGTAACTAAACTCCAGGATGAACATTTGCCATCAACCACCACCCTCTGTCTTCTTTCAGCTAGCCAATTTCTGATCCAAAGCTCTAAATCACCTTCAACCCCATACTTCCGTATTTTCTGCAATAGCCTACCGTGGGGAACCTTATCAAACGCCTTACTGAAATCCATATACACCACATCCACGGCTTTACCCTCATCCACCTGTTTGGTCACCTTCTCGAAAAACTCAATAAGGTTTGTGAGGCACGACCTACCTTTCACAAAACCGTGCTGACTATCGCAAATGAACTTATTCCTTTCAAGATGATTATAAATCCTATCTCTTATAACCCTTTCCAACATTTTACCCACAACCGAAGTAAGGCTCACAGGTCTATAATTACCAGGGCTGTCTCTACTCCCCTTCTTGAACAAGGGGACAACATTTGCTATCCTCCAGTCCTCCGGCACTACTCCTGTCGACAATGATGACATAAAGATCAACAACAACGGCTCTGCAATCTCCTCCCTGGCTTCCCAGAGAATCCTAGGATAAATCCCATCTGGCCCAGGGGACTTATCTATTTTCACTCTTTCCAAAATTGCTAACACCTCCTCCTTGTGAATCTCAATCCCATCTAGCCTAGTAGGCTGTATCTCAGTAATCTCCTCGGCAACATTTTCTTTCTCTACTGTAAATACTGACGAAAAATATTCATTTCACGCTTCCCCTATCTCCTCTGATTCCGCACACAACTTCCCACTACAATCCTTGATTGGCCCTGTTCTAACTCTTATCATTCTTTTATTCCTGATATACCTATAGAAAGCCTTAGGGTTTTCTTTGATCCTATCCGCCAATGACTTCTCGTGTCCTCTCCTTGCTCTTCTTAGCCCTCCCTTTAGATCCTTCCTGGCTAGCTTGTAACTCTCAAGCGCCCTAACTGAGCCTTCACGTCTCATCCTAACATAAGCCGCCCTCTTCCTCTTGACAAGCGCTTCAACTTCTTGAGTAAACCACAGCTCCCTCGCTCGACAACTTCCTCCCTGCCTGACAGGTACATACTTATCAAGGACACGCATTAGCTGCTCCTTGAATAAGCTCCACATTTCGTTTGTGCCCATCCCCTGCAGTTTCCTTCCCCATCCTACACATCCTAAATCTTGCCTAATCGCGTCATAATTTCCTTTCCCCCAGCTATAATTCTTGCCCTGCGGTATATACCTGTCCCTGCCCATCGCTAAGGTAAACCTAACCGAATTGTGATCACTATCGCCAAAGTGCTCACCTACATCTAAATCGAACACCTGGCCGGGTTCATTACCCAGTACCAAATCCAATGTGGCATCGCCCCTGGTTGGCCTGTCCACATACTGTGTCAGAAAACCCTCCTGCACACACTGGACAAAAACAGACCCATCTAAAGTACTCGAACTATAGTATTTCCAGTCAATATTTGGAAAGTTAAAGTCCCCCATAACCACTACCCTGTTACTCTCGCTCCTGTCGAGAATCATCTTCGCTATCCTTTCCTCTACATCTCTGGAACTATTCGGAGGTCTATAGAAAACTCCCAACAGGGTGACCTCTCCTCTCCTGTTTCTAACCTCGGCCCATACTACCTCAGTAGACGAGTCCTCAAACGTCCTTTCTGCCGCTGTAATACTTTCCTTGATTAACAATGCCACACCCCCCCCTCTTTTACCCTCTTCTCTGTTCTTACTGAAACATCTAAATCCCGGAACCTGCAACATCCATTCCTGCCCCTGCTCTACCCATGTCTCTGAAATGGCCACAACATCAGGATCCCAGGTACCAACCCATGCTGCAAGCTCACCCACCTTATTCCGGATGCTCCTGGCGTTGAAGTAGACACACTTTAAACCAAGTTCTTGCTTGCCAGTGCCCTCTTGCGTCCCTGTAACCTTATCCCCTACCTCACTACTCTCAACAGCCTGTACACTGGAACTACAATTTAGGTTCCCATTCCCCTGCTGATTTAGTTTAAACCCCCCCGAAGAGCACTAACAAATCTCCCCCCCAGGATATTGGTACCCCTCTGGTTCAGGTGAAGACCATCCTGTTTGTAGAGGTCCCACCTACCCCAGAAAGAGCCCCAATTATCCAGGAAACCAAAACCCTCCCTCCTACACCATCCCTGCAGCCATGTGTTCAACTCCTCTCTCTCCCTATTCCTCTCTTCGCTAGCACGTGGCACGGGCAACAACCCAGAGATAACGACTCTGGTTGTTCTCGCTCTAAGCTTCCACCCTAGCTCCCTGAATTTCTGCCTTAAATCCCCATCTCTCTTCCTACCTATGTCGTTGGTGCCTATGTGGACCACGACTTGGGGGTGCTCCCCCTCCCCCTTAAGGATCCCAAAAACACGATCAGAGACATCACGTATCCTGGCACCTGGGAGGCAACACACCAACCGTGAGTCTCTCTCGTTCCCACAGAACCTCTTATCTGTTCCCCTAACTATGGAGTCCCCAATGACTAATGCTCTGCTCCTCTTCCCCTTTCCCTTCTGAGCAACAGGGACAGACTCTGTGCCAGAGACCTGCACCCCATTGCTTACCCCTGGTAAGTCGTCCCCCCCAACAGTATCCAAAACGGTATACCTGTTGTTGAGGGAAACGGCCACAGGGGATCCCTGCACTGCCTGCTGGTTCCCTTTCCTTCCCCTGACGGTAACCCATCTGCCTACTTCTTTTACCTGAGGTGTGACTACCTCCCTATAACTCCTGTCAATAATCCCCTCCGCCTCCCAAATGATCCGAAGTTCATCCAGCTCCAGCTCCAGTTCCCTAACGCGGTCTGCGAGGAGCTGGAGTTGGGTGCACTTCCCGCAGATGCAGTCAGCAGGGACACTCTTGGCGACCCCTACCTCCCACATTCTGCAGGAGGAACATGCAACTGCCTTTACCTCCATTCCCACTATTCTAGATTCCCAACAAATCTACTGAAAAACCAAACAAAAAAAAAAGTCAAAACTTGTTCGCTTAGCAATCCGACGGACTGAACTTTTTAAATAAAAAGCTTACCTTATCAACACACCAGAGTCCTTTTTTTTTGGTTAGAGGAGGAGGGTGGGTGGGAGACACTACACGTGTAGTGTCTCGGGTACTGCCACTGCCCAAATAAATAGTTTTCCCTTACCCAGCAGTCCCCTGGTCCTCCGAAACAAAAGGGGATTAACTTGTAACTTACTGAAATTGACCGCTCAGCTGTAAGTCCGCTCCGCACCTCGTTCTGTCAAGTGGAATTGACCGCTCAGCTGTAAGTCCGCTCCGCACCTCGTTCTGTCAAGTGAAATTGACCGCTCAGCTGTAAGTCCGCTCCGCACCTCGTTCTGTCAAGCTGCTCCTCGCAAAAAGCTGAAATGACTGCAGGCAGTGGATACTGCAAAGGCTATGGGCCCTGACAACATTCTGGCAATAGTACTGAAGACCTGTGCTCCAGAACTTGCCACACCCCTAGACAAGCTGTTTCAGTACATCTACAACATTGGCATCTACCCGACAATGAGGAAAATTGCACAGGTATGTCCTGTACACAAAAAGCAGGACAAGTCCACCCTGGCCAATTAGCGCTCCATCAGTCTACTCTCAATCATCAGTACAGTGATGGAAGTGTCGTCGACAGTCCTATCAAGCGGCACTCGCTTAGCAGTGACGCTCAGTTTGGGTTGCGCCAGGGCCACTCAGCTCCTGACATCATTACAGCCTTGGGTCAAACATGGACAAAAGAGCTGAACTCAAGAGATGAGGTGAGAGTGACTGCCCTTGACATCAAGACAGTATTTGTCCGAGTATGGCATTAAGGAGCCCTAGCAAAACCGAAGTCAATGGGAATCGGGGGAAAACTCTCTGCTGGTTGGAGTCAGACCTAGCGCAAAGGAAGATGGTTGTGGGTGTTGGAGGTCAATCATCTCAGCTCCAGGACATCACTGCTGGAGTTCCTCAGGGTAGTGTCCTAGGCCCAACCATCTTCAGCGGCTTCATCAATGACTTTCCTTCAATCATAAAGGTCAGAAGTGGGGATGTTCGCTGATGATTGCACAATGTTCAGCACCATTCGCGACTCCTTAGATACTGAAGCAGTCCGTGTAGAAATGCAGCAAGACCTGGACAATATTCAGGCTTGGGCTGATAAGTGGCAAGTAACACTCGCGCCACACAAGTGCCAGGCAATGACCATCTCCAACAAGAGAGAATCTAACCATCTCCCCTTGAAATTAATGGCATTACGATCGCTGAATCCCCCACTATCAATATCCTGGGGTTATCATTGACCAGAATCTGAACTGGAGTAGCCATATAAATATCGTGGCTACAAGAGCAGGTCAGAGGCTAAGAATCCTGTGGCGAGTCACTCACCTCCTGACTCCCCAAAGCCTGTCCATCATCTACAAACGCAAATCAGGAGTGTGATGGAATACTCTCCACTTGCCTGGATGGGTGCAGCTCCAACAACATTCAAGAAGCTTGACACCATCCAGGACAAAGCAGCCCACTTGATTGGCACCCCATCCACAAACATTCACTCCCTCCATCACCAACGCACAGTGGCAGCAGTGTGTACCATCTACAAGATGCACTGCAGCAAAGCACTAAGGCTTCTTCGACAGCACCTTCCAAACCCGCGATCTCGACCACCTAGAAGGACAAGGGCAGCAAATGGTTGGGAACACCACTACCTGCAAGTTCCCCTCCAAGCCACACACCATCCTGACTTGGAACTATCTCACTGTTCCTTCACTGTCGCTGGGTCAAAATCCTGGAACTCCCTTCCTAACGGCACTGTGGGTGTCCCTACCTCACATGGACTGCAGCAGTTCAAGAAGGCAGCTCACCACCACTTTCTCAAGGGCAATTAGGGATGGGCAATAAATGCTGTCCTAGCCAGCGATGCCCACATCCCATGAATGAATAAAAAAAACACATTGTACCCAGTATAATATTAATATATTGTATGACTAGGTGTTGCAACTCAAGAAAAATGCCAATAAAATGTTGAATGAGAGGGAAAAAAAGAAATAAAATTATCTTGCATCTCAACTCATTTAATTATAAATGACTTGCATTACAACAGTAACTACGTTTCCAAGTACTTCATTGGTCATAAAGTGCCTTAGGACATTCTAGGTCATTAAAGGAGCTTGACACCATCCAGCTTATACACACTACTGAGTCAGCGGCGCTTGAGATGGCTTGGCCATGTGAGCCGCATGGAAGATGGCAGGATCCCCAAAGACACATTGTACAGCGAGCTCGCCACTGGTATCAGACCCACCGGCCACCCATGTCTCCGCTTTAAAGACGTCTGCAAACGTGACATGAAATCCTGTGACATTGATCACAAGTCGTGGGAGTCAGTTGCCAGCGTTCGCCAGAGCTGGCGGGCAGCCATAAAGGTGGGGCTAAAGTGTGGTGAGTCGAAGAGACTTAGTAGTTGGCAGGAAAAAAGACAGAGGCGCAAGGGGAAAGCCAACTGTGTAACAGCCCCGACAAACAAAATTCTCTGCAGCACCTGTGGAAAAGCCTGTCACTCTAGAATTGGCCTTTATAGCCACTCCAGGCGCTGCTTCACAAACCACTGACCACCTCCAGGCGCTTATCCATTGTCTCTCGAGATAAGGAGGCCAAAGAAGAAAGGAGCTATATAAAAGCAAGTTTTTCTTTACTGAATTTCCTTTGATATTATTGACAGTCAGATGATAATGTTTAATAATGTAACACTGTGTAACACACAATGTATTATACTCTTGTTAATGTAGGGATGAGTTTAAATAGATCTGTCCCTTTAGGTAAAATAAAAGCAAAATACTGTAGATGCTGGAAATAAGAAATAAAAACAAGAAATGCTGGAAATACTCAGCAGGTCTGGCAGCATCTGTGGAGAGAGGAGGAGTTAACGTTTCAGGTCAAAGGTCACAGACCTGAAATGTTAACTCTGCTTCTCTCTCCGCAGATGCTGCCAGACCTGCTGAGTATTTCCAGCATTTCTTGTTTTTATTCCAGTCCCTTTCGGTGTTTGATGAGGGAAGTTTGCAGATAGAGATGCTCGCAAATTTCTGGCTCTAAGTCATGAAAACAGAAGCATGGAATGACTCATTTTTTTTTTATAGTTAGACACTTTGATGTGTGGTACCTGAAGTTTCAAAGACCTACTGATATATAAATAGATACATTTACTGACAGATAGATAAAATGCATATAAATGCCGCATTTTCTAGGAAACCAGTGATGTCAGGAAGTTAATGGAATAGTTGTGACATAACTGTGTTCTAGTATTGTGTTAACTGGTCACGAATACCGAAAGAAATTTGTATTTTCAGAAATCAAGAACAATAAATACTTTTATCCCTAGGAAGATAATTACACCTCCACATCTAGGTCAAGGCAAACTTTTATACTTTAGGGTTTCCTAAATGCTTATTAACGGCTATAAATGGACAACACTTCCAAAGATCACTAGTCCTCCACCGCTTCTAAAGCTCCTTTTTACTATATTATCACGGCAACTTAGCAGAAAAACATGGTTGCAAATTGTACGAAACGGGAAAGGGCAATTTTGTTTATCTAAACTAACACGTTTAATTGAGAAAAAGTAAAACTAGCGACCAATTTAGGGAATTAAATCGGTAGCAAATGTAAGGTACAGGAGTCGACCCTTTGCTCCGGGAGGCAGTAAATAGGTTTTACTGGACTTGGTGCAACTTTATGAGCCCATGTTTTCGCTTTTTTAAAAAGCTCTCAGGACTTTCACTTTCGATGCGAGTACTTACTCCCATTGCAGTTAATTTTCGGTGAAATGACCAAACGAAATGCAATAAAACATCACCAGTCCTTGCTGATTTACATTCTACGTTGCCGCCTCGTTAGCCCAGGGTTCGCCAGAAAACCAACAGTGTCGCGGTTATCATCAAGTTGGTTGTCATTCTGTGCCCTGGTGAGATGACAGAATTAGTTCCATCACTTAAAGATTTACCCAGAAATCCTGGAGAATTCGTGAATAAATCATTGCTGTCAACAGGTATAACATGTTTTTTTCCAAAACAAAAGTATTTCCACAATGATGCTGGCCACCAGCTCCTGTCTCAAACCATAAAAGCTTACTTTAATTCGAGTTAGCTCCAAACAGAAGTTTTCCACCAGCGTTTTAAAAAAATTTTTATTTAAGAACCATCAAGTTCAGACTGGTTAATCATTATTTGCACCAACTACCCTTTATCTCAAAATAAATCTTTAATAGGTTAGGAATCCCTGGCACAACGAGTTCAGTTCTTACCAAGAGTTATCAAGAGTAAAATTACAGTAAACGGTAACAATACGGTGCCCTTTACGGGAAGTGTTACTGAAGTTAATACTGTAAGGGTCACAGAATGTGGTCTGATGCAACGACTGCTACTGTACACAGGTTTGTTCTGAAGGCGTGGCGCCGTTTCTATGGGAATCCCATGGTGATCTGGGCGGTTGCAATCTTGAAACAAACAAAACCTGTCGAGTGCCGTAAAGGTGCAAATGTAAAGTATTTACAATTGCAGGCTCTTGTAACTGGACGGTCGCTGGAGCAATCTTGTTTCTGCGAGTTTCTAACGAGTCTCTGAGTGGGTTTCACTTGGGGAGGTTCAGGCGGCCCTTGGAACTGCACTCCCACCTTCCAACCGTGTTTACAGTAGCAAGTCCGTCTGGGGTGAACGGCAAACAGACCTGGTTATTGTTTAACCGAGGCAGCCAGAGGCCGGAGCACGTGTTCAGCCCACACTACGCGGAAGTAAATCCTTCACACTGATTTCATTCCGAAGGAATAACACCAGCCTCTTGCATATATATTACAAAGGAAAATATTACTCTGGACAAACTATTTTCTGCAATTCCAATTCAGACCTAAAAAAATAGAAATAAGAATGGCCATATTATTAATAATTGTACCGAAAATACAACAACAAGTCACAGTCATTTATGGCACAGAAGGAGGCCATTCGGCCCATCTAGTCCATGTCGGCTCTCCTCGGAGCTATTCAGTCAGTCCCAGTCCCCTGTTGCATCCCCGTAGCCCTGCAAGTCTATTTTCCTTACGTGGCCATCCAATTTCCTTTTGAAATCATTGATTGTCTCCACTTCCACCACCCTTGTGGGCAGCGAGTTTCATGTCTTTACCGCCCACAGTGTAAAACGGTTCTTCCTCATATTCCCACTGCAACTCTTGCCCAAAACCTTCAATCTGTGTCCCCTAGTCCTTGTAACAAAAATTAATGAGAACAGCTTTTCCTTGTCTAACTTATATAAGCCTGTCATAACTTCTATTAAATCTCCCCTCGATCTTAAACCCAGCTTTTCAATCCTAACCTCGTAACTCAAATCCCCCATCCCTGGAAACATTCTGGTAAATTTCCTCTGCACCCTCTCAAGGATCTTCATATCCTTCCTGAAGTGTGGTGACCAGAACCGCACGCAATACTCTAGTTGGGGCTTATCCAGAGCTTTATATAGGTTCAGCATAATTTCCCTGCTTTTGTACTCAATGCCTCTATTTATGAAGCCCACAATCCCATATGCTTTACTAACCACTCTCTTAGTATGTCCTGCCACCTTCAAAGATTGATACACATGCACCCCCAGGTCCCTCTGTTCCTACACACTCTTTAGAACTGTGCCATTAAGTATATATTGTCTCTCCCTATTCCTTCTGCCAAAATGCATCATTTCACATTTGTCAGTATTGAATTCCATCTTCCACCTGTCTACCGACTCTGCTAGCCTATCTATTTCCTTTTGCAGGTGGTTCATATCATCCTCACCGTTTGCCGCACCTCAAGGTTTTAGTGTCATCAGCAAATTTTGTGATTCTATTCTGTATTCCAAGATTCAAATCATTTGTGTATAGCAAAAAAAGCAGTGGTCCCAGCACTGACCCTTGGGGAACACAACTGTCTACCACCCTCCATTCTGGAAGGCAACCATTTACTGTGACTTACTGTTTTCTGTCCACAAGCTAATTTTTTTATCCAGTTGGACACTGACCCTCCTATGCCATGAGCCTCAATTTTGTTAACTAGCCTTTTATGTTGTACCTTATCAAATGCTTTTTAAAAATCCATATAGACAACATCCACTGCATTCCTTTCCTCAACCGTCTCTGCTGCTTCATCAAAAAATTCAATTAGATTAGTCAAACATGATCTGCCGTTACAAATCTGTGCTGGCTTTTCTTAATTAACTCGAACCTCTCTAGGTGTCTGGTGATATCTTCCCTGATTATTGTTTCTAAAACCTTACCCACCACTGATATTAAACAAACTGGCCTGTAGTTACTAGGACTGTCCTTACAGGGTGTCACATTTGCCACTCTGCAATCCTCCATTAATGTAAATATATTAAGCACAAATATACCAGGAGGACATCTCTAATTCTGAAGATGCAATATTAGGAATTATTTTATATAAATTTCATTAAAATGATTTCCAAGCAATTGCTCCATAATATATATTTTGTGTATACTGTTAAATGTGATAACCAAATATAGTTTTGCAAAAATACTGACTTGCAACTGTCATTATGACAAACACATCTTTATAACCAAGTGGCGCGTTCTTTTTTGTTAGAAATAGTGAATGCTGGAATTAAATCTAAACCTTAATCACTATTTGACAACCAGAATGACTAGCTTCCAAATCATCTGTCATTAGATATAAAGTGCAAGTCTGATGTAAAGATGCGAATGAAGACTGGAACCATTTTTTTCTTTGCTTTAAGGGTCTGATGGAAAATATCATGAAAACTGTAATTACAATGTAACATTGATAAGCATTGGGAGTGCAATCCGCTTTATCATTGGCTTTATTGCTAAACCATCATAGATTAATATCAATCAAACAGCTTCCCCTGAATTCAGGGAAGTTGAAGGCTGTTATTATTTTCAGTAGAGCAATTCCAAACGATCCACCAAATGGAAGGCTTGTAAATTAGTTGAAATTTCCGTAATTCTTCAGAAACTGGCTCGAAATTAGGTCAATAAACCACGGTGAAATGACAAGTTAAGACTATGTTTGTGGTTTTAAAAAAGTAAATTGTAAAAATCTAGAATCCTTCTTGTTCCATTCGTGAATAAAATACTTCCATTTGCATTGGTTTACGGGAACATTATATTTTTTAGTTTAGAGATACAGCACTGAAACAGGCCCTTCGGCCCACCGAGTCTGTGCCGACCATCAACCACCCATTTATACTAATCCTACACTAATTCCATGTTCCTACCACATCCCCACCTGTCCCTATATTTCCCTACCACCTACCTACACTAGGGGCAATTTATAATGGCCAATTTACCTATCAACCTGCAAGTCTTTGGCGTGTGGGAGGAAACCGGAGCACCCGGAAGAAACCCACGCAGACACAGGGAGAACTTGCAAACTCCACACAGGCAGCACCCAGAATTGAACACGGGTCGCTGGAGCTGTGAGGCTATTGACCATACGAGTGGAAACTCTAGCCCAATGCATTATTATGGTATCCAGTGACAAACACCAATGAGGCGAATGGCCAGCTCATCTGTTTTTCTTGGTGTTGATTGGTGGAAAAATGTTAACCAGAACACTAGGAGAACTTCTGATGAAAGGTCACAGACCTGAAACATTAACTCTGCTTCTCTCCACAGATGCTGCCAGACCTGCTGAATATTTCCAACACTTTCTGCTTTTATTACTGTCCTTCCAATATCTCCACGAAATCTTTACCCGAGGTGACAAGTCTTCAAGTTTTGGAGAACTTTATATTCATCGTTTTAATATCTCATCAGAAGGACAGAAACGCCTCTGACACCAGAGCCCACAAGCTTGACACAGAGCCAGAGTGCAGCCAATGCTGATTTAAACCCTACCACTAATATAGGATGGCAGTGCCTCATAGAATTGGAAATGAACATGTAACACTCAGCAATAAACCTTCTAAAGTTTGTTAACTTTAGAGATTCAAAAATACAACGGCTTAGAAATAATGAGTTCGATGAAACTCTAAATAAGCTTGAAGATATCCTTAACAGATCAAAATGAGACTCCCATCTGTACACAGTAATAGATAACTTTGAGCAACCGAGTTGTCGATATCCGAACATTCAGTAGGTTGTTTCATTTTAAATGTCAACAGTGGCCTGGTCTTCCAAGCAAACCTTACATAAGAAAAATTTAAGGTAAAGTGAGAAAGGTGGTGTGTTTAGATATCTTTTGATTCTACACTCAGTAAAAGGTGAAAAGCCGATTGGGCTATTCCATTACATACAATGCCACGTCCCTGTTTTCTTGTTTGCAATGAGCCAATGGAATCTCCCTGGCGAGAGCTGCTTTGCTTGTCACATGGTCTGATCTGTAGGCAGGTAAATGAGGACAGAAAGCAGCCATCGTTTCCCCATGTCAGAGTGAAAGAGACAAGCTTTGTCAGTTTCGCCTCGTGAATGATCAAATCCACAAACACCTTGGGATCAGGTAGACTTAGAGGAGCTACTTTTGCTGTATGAGAAAAAAGACTTTCTTATCTTCCCTTTCTTTTTTTTTTCTTTCTTTAAGACCGGTAGAGGTGATCACTCGAAAGGTGAACACTTTTTTTTGTTTTTTTTTGTGTGTTTGAACCTTTGCTTATTGTAGTTCTCCGTCATGATGGCTTCGCACGATTCTCTGGTGGTTTTGTATGGGGCAACAGCTGGTGCAAATGGGGCTAAACTTGGTTCGGATGAAAGGGAACTAGTTCTCTTGGTGTGGCAAGTTGTGGATCTACACAACAAGAAGGTATGCAATCGTCCTGGATTTTTTTTTTTGTCTGTCTTCTGTCTTTTTTGATTTGTACACAAATCTGTCCACAGCGGTGAATAAATGCTCCTTATACAGTGCTTTGTTGTGAACGGCTTGTTTCATGCAACATTGCTGCCCCTTTTCCCGCTTTAACAGGTGGGAGAAGTTCACAAAGTCTTAGTGAAAACCGACAGCCAGGAGTTAAGCGAGCAGTGTAAAGAGGAGATAGGCGTTAGCCCGGAGGAAATCAACAAGGCGGAGCCGCTCGATGGAGTCATTGAACAGGTGAGTCTGCTCTCGATCTTGACCCGAAAAAACGTTTTTAAACTTAAGGGGAAACTTTGCAGGCAAATAAATCAGAGTGTGAGGACTGCAAGAGACCGACAGAGGGGGAGGGATAAAACCTGGATGATAAGCGCCATCGAAACCTGTTGCCTAAATACAGGAAGCAGCTCCACTCCTCGGAGTGACCCACCTGAATCTTAAAGGAAATTTCTACTCTCTTACTTAACCCCGGCATCTTTGGAGTTGGGCTTAAATATATTTTAGGAACAGTTAAATGGGTTGACATACAAATCGTGTGAACTAAGTTTAATCGGGTTGGGAAGCGTCAGAACATTGCTGTATCAGAACTTGGATTTCAAGACCCGGAACTATGTGCGTGGATGAAACTTTGGGAGAGCTGCTTTCTTGGGATATTTTGAAACTGTGACGGCCTGATAGCTTGTTGAGCTCAATTGGCCGATGCTGAAATGTAGTCACCTGTGACTGATCTGATCTGAATTGCACACAGCTGTTCGGAAGGAGGGGATCGCTCCCATTTTAACGATTTGTTTTTAAACGTATCCAAATTGCGTTTGAAAGAAACAATTAAGTATAATTAATCTGTTCCCATTATTGAGATTTTAACATTTGCCAGAGTTTAAAAGTTTAAGTCTCCTCGAGTTTAAATATAGCCTTAGTAAATTGAAATAGTTTTTGTCCAAGAGTAAAAACTGAGTCAGGGAATTAGGTGAGACGGTTATTTCACCCTTCTTTGCTGATTTAAAAATGCAACCAGTGTAACAAAACAAAATCCTTATCAGTTGTCTTGTGCTGGTGAGTGAACACGGCTCAGTATCAAATATGGCCATCGAGTGGAAAGTTTTAGTGTAAAGTTGAGTTATAAAAGAATGGATTGTAACCGCCTAGATTTTAAACTCGCAACAAAACTTCCATTTTAGGCTTTGAAATCCAAAGGTTTACTTTAATTGGAGCAATGACAATGTAAAGCTCATTATATAGCATGCGTACCAGTTTTTGCTCTTTTTTTTATTGTATGTACAGAAAGCACGTGTCTGTGGATACCAGCGTGTTCATTTAGCGGTAACGAGGTATGCTGCTTTCAGTTGGAGTTAAATAGATCAGTTAAATCTCTCTTGATTTAATCGGTGCCAGTTCCCTCCTCTCCTGCCCTCCGCTCCCATCCGCCCTGCAACTGTTTTACTTCTCCCTTCATTGCAGTTCAACAAACAACCTGAAGTTTGACTGAGCGGAAGTGATGGGTTCAAGTTAATCAAATGAACAACAATGTATTTTTTTTGTGTTCATGTTTCTACGGAAGAGTGTCATATATGACTGAAAATAAAAATGGTAAATACAACAAACTTTTTATAGCTGGAGATTAGGAAACACCTGTGAACAGAAATTACTCTCCAGGAGCCCATTGACTTGATGTCCAAAAAACAAGTGGCAGTTACTCAAAGGAATAGTACTATTGGAGTGTCGATTAAACTGGGCAATCACATTTTGACAACTTTTACAATCTAGAATTCTGGAGTTTTTTTGTTGCACGCTGCCCCAAGCTTCAGAAAGAGAATTTCCCTAACACATCCTCTGGATGAACCCCCAGGTTTGGAAACTCATGAAGTTTTAGAAATAGGCCCGATGTTTTGTACGTTTTCATGTTTCAAGCAGGTCTTGCGTAAATGACTACTAAAGATCGGCTTTTAAAAGGTGGCTAAATGGAGTTGAGCGGTCAAAAAGGCTCAAAGGGCTGAATAGCCTACTCCTAGTGGAAATGTACAACAGGTCTGTGGGCATCTGTAATTTTAAAAAAATAGTTTAAAGTCCTCTGAGTCGTGGTCTGTTGAGGCAGACTCATTCACCTCATCCGCTAGCCTGCCTTTTCTTTTATGTAGGCCAACTAGCCTCATAGCTATCTTGTATTTTTTTAAATTCACAGCTTCAGCCACTTTCAGAACAAAGTAATTGTCTCTCAAGTCTAATATCCTCTCTTTACATTTTTACAAATTCTTACCTTTAATGTTTTATTTTTGACAGTTCTCATTCCCTTGCTTGCTGGAATGCCCCTCCTAAATGGTTATAGTTTTCCTCTGACTTCAGCTAATCGCCTTAAACTAGAGATGCTTGAACAGTGTCGGAGGTTTTCCTCTCTTGACCTGCCCCCAGCATGGTTCTGGTGAGATCACCAACTTGGAAGAAATTGATATTAGGTCCCTATACATGGTTGACCACTGCATATCGATTTTGTAGATTTAACCAGATAGAAATATTTTAATAGGTTCTAATTGCAGGCCTCTACTAACCTGGAGAGTAGATAAGTTCCTCCTTTTTAAAAAAAAAACTTGCATTTATATAATGCCTTTTATGACCTCAGATGTCCCAAAGTGCTTTACAGCCAATGAAGCATTTTTGAAGTGTAATCACTTTTGTAAGGTAGGAAATGTGTCAATTTTCACACAGCAAGCTCCCATACACAGCACTGTGATAATGACCAGATAATTTACATTAGTAATATTGATTGTGAAATATTAGCCAGGACACCAGGGATAACTCCATTGCTCTTTGATATAATGTTACAGGACTTATACACCCCTGCGAAAGCAGACAGTCTTGGTTTAAAGTCTCATCTGAAAGACAGCATCTTTGATAGTGCTGCACTGGAGTGTCAGCCTAGATTTTTGTGTTCAAATCCTGGAGTGGGACTTGAACCACAACCTTCTGACCCCGATGAGCCATTACTGACACCTGAGGAAGGTAGCTTAAAGGTTGATGTGTGTAGAGGTGAAATCTGAATTAAGTGACTTGTTTTTAAAAAATAATCTATTGTGATATAAATAGATAATTCATAGAGAATAGGCCTTAACCAGGTGATTCCATTAACTTGCATTAAAATATTGAAGTATCTTTAAGTACTAAACTGTGCCTATAGGTCTTTTGAATTAATATTGCTTTCCTTTGAACATTGTTTGAAAAAAAGTTTTATTGCTATACAAGACTCTTTTCAACTAAGAGTAATCTGAGCATTTGGGGATGTTGGATTGTGGTGTGCATGGCTGATGGGAGATTAGTTTTTTTTAAAGTGGTTAAACATGTTATTCTGCCTTATAGTCTGGGCAATGACAAAGCTGCCAAACTAGTATTTCCACTTCTGAAACTTTATGTATTTCCTTTTAACCCTTTCCCAGCTGGATCACCTATACATGGTTTATTTTGAAAGCTGAACTAAGAAGCCTATGTCTGAACAGATTTTGTTTGTTTTCCTTTTTTAACCTGAGTTTAGTTGGTAAAGGTGCAGTTGGTGGAATCACTGACATTTTGGGTATTGTGTTCATGATGCAAGTGGTTGTCATTTTGATGCTGCCATCACTACAAACAATTTGGTGTTGGTAGACTTAGTGGAGCCACCCATAATTGCTAGGGGAGGACACTTCAGGTTCAGTGCTTTGTGGTCTGAAGCATGTAATGAAAGGAATGACATGTTTTTGCAGATAAAGAGTAATTTCAAAATTGGTAACTTGATAAATCTTGTGCACACTTAATGACTTGATTTTCATATTTGGTGTTCATCCTTTTTATAGGGTGTCATCAATTGATGAAATCCCATTTGATGAAATCAAGGAATGACAGTCTTGTATACATTTACTGTGCAAAACTGATTGGATAGTAAGCTTTCTGTCTGAGAAGTATATAATTTGATTTCATTAGATTAAACAAATGAATATGATGCCTCTGTTTCCTCTGACATACGCCTAATTGTTGGTATGGCCTGTTTGTACATCCTTTTTTGTGCCTTTTCGTTTCTCCCCCCCCCCCCCCCCCCCCAACAGACACTGGACCTGTTAAATAAGGAATTGTTCTTTTGATATATTTTTATCTTGTATTTAAACAGTTGGTGCACTCTCAAATCTGTCAGATATTTTGCTATACAATGCCATTTATATGTCCTTTCACGCAACTGGTTTTAAAAAAAGGTTGATTTTGATTTATCAATTTCAAGCATTACTTTTACTTCTACTTTAATGCTAATTATGTAGTGATCCTGGATGTACAGCTATTAAAGATATGTAAGTTCTGTTCACTTCGTTCTGAAATGGAACATGCCTGTAGGTATGGGAGTTGTCTCTTTATCTCCCTCTCCACCCACCTCAATCTGAACAAACCAAATCTAGCACGCAAAACTCTTCTGCCTGTTTCCTAACTTGCACCAAGCCCTGTTCAGCCTTCACATTGTTTGCTGACCTACAGTGTCCCCCAGTCCGGGAACCTTTTTTGTTAATAGTCGCTTATTTTCAAATTTCCTTCATGGCCTCGTGCCCCATGCACCCCCCACCCCCCAATCTCTAACTCCCTCCTGCCCCACAACCCTCCATGATCTCAGCACTCCTCCATTTCTGGCCTCTTGTGCATCCCTAATTCTGAACACTGCACCACTGTCTGGGCCCTAACGTCTGGAATTCCCTCCCTAAATCTCACTGCCTTTCTCCCTCACTACCTCTTCAAGATGCTCCTTACAACCTACCTCTTGATCAAGTTTTAGATAATCAGTCTTAATATCTCCTTCTGTGGCTTGTTAAATTTTGTTAGCACTTCTGGAAGTGGCTTGGGACATTTCAACAGAACACTAAAATCCTGCCAGTTCATATGCACACTGGCTAAAAGGCTAAAACTGAACCTGGTTACAAGTGATGCTTCCCCAAATTTGTAAGCTTTGTTTCACTTTATTTTGAAATGGAATATACCTGTGGTATGGGAGTAGAAAAGTTTTATCTCTTGTCTGTTGATAGCCCTCCCCACCCACGTACAATCTGAACAAATGAATCTATAGCCGTCGAAGTACTGTAATTATGAACGATCAAGATTTAGGACACAGATAGTTTGTGAATGTTGGCCAATGCAACCTTTTTGTGGTTTAAATGTTTTCAGTATAGCATGAGTCCTCCCACATTCTCTAGAAAGGTGTGAACGAATAATTGTAAATGTACTGAATAAATATATGAATCATTTCTTTTCAGTTCAACCAGGTTGTGACGAATGAGTTGAAAGCACTTGGGAGAAGTTCTTATTGCCTTTGTACAGATGGCCAGTTACTCATTCGGCAGGCTCTACACCCAGAAGCATCCAAAAAGGTGAAGGAATTTGACAGCTGTAAGGTTGTGAATGTTTATTATCTGGCAACCAAAATGCTTAATTTAAATTGAGGTGTCAAATTGGTGTGATCTAAACCTAAACTGGACTAATGGGGACATCATTTCAGTTTGGGTGTCATTTATGATGTACACTCATCTAGAAAAGGTGAAGTGATGCAATTTCCTTGTGATAGCATTTTTTTCCACAGATCCCAGCTTCCTTTTCTTGGTGTCAAATTTTACAAGCTTTTAAAAATAAGATGTTGCTTCCTGGTGCACAAACCTCCCTAGCTGCTAATGAGATTGGTTTTCATGTGACATAGTGAGTTGCTGCTCCAGGAATTGGTTTTGGTTTAGTAAACTTAAATCCTGTACATACACCTGAATCTTTTTAGACTAAACTTAATTACCTGCAATGAGACAGCTGGCTTCAGGGGTGATAGTTGATGACATAAAAAATGATCATTCACTGCAGTTCATTCTCTGGTACTCCAGCCCAGCTAACTTCACTTGGAGCTCTCCATGTCTTTGACATCACCACTCTTAACTGGTAGATTATTCCAAACATTTTACCAACCTTTTGAGTAGTAACGTTTTATAATCTGTGCATTAACTTACTGTCCTCTTGTTCTCCTGGGCTGATTCACCTTTGCTAATATTCTGGACTCGTTATGTAACAACTTGTATTTATATAGCTTTTTTAACACAATACTTCCCAAGGTGCTTCACAGGCATATTAATTTTGACATATAGAACATAAATTTTAAACTCTTGCTGGACTAAAAACAAATTTGAAAGTCTGTATACAAAGCCCCAATGAGATGGCAAGATCGAACTGCAATCAAAGACTATGCATCAAACTCAGAACACAGTAAATGAACTCCAGTTATAGCTTCAAACCTTTCTCCTTTTCTGTCTCTATCTGTGTGTTTATATCGCGTATGCATGCCAACGTTGTCACCTTATTTTTTTAGTACTTTTCACCGCATTAGAGTTTTACAGTTACTGAACTTATACCTTTCTTGTTTAAATCTAAGAAAACCTGTCTGGTTGATTTCTTTGTCATTACAATTGGAGAGCAGTGTACTGAGAGGAAGCTTAAAAATAGTGTTTTAAAAAGTAAACCCTATTACGGTCAAACCAGGAAAAGGCTGAGGGAACCACTAGACCCCTTTCTCACCTGGTCGTAACAATACCCTTTTAACAATGAACATGAGACAACTGTCATTCTCTGATCCCTTTTGTATTTTTCCAGTGCTCACTGTATATCTATGCTACTCATTATTTTCTCTGAAGTTGCAAAGTTTTCCATTTTGTCATCTGAATTTCATTTGTATCATAATTGCAAATGGGTATTTTTGAGCAAACCTAAATTGCATCCTTTCATTCCCACTACTATCCTTGTTTATGGATGCAAAAAAAGAAGCTTGTGAAATTGGCTCTTATATGCAGCTGTGTTTCATGCAGTGATCCAGGTATTGATTCCCTATATATTTCATTTAGTATTTCTTCCAGCCTGACAATGGTGCTCCCAAGAGTGCAGTTTCCTTTTTAGTTTTCAATCCAATTTCTCCATGAACATTAATTTTAAACTGTTGCTGGAGTGAAGAAATGAGTTGTTTAAAGAGATCACCAGACATTTGGCTGGAGGACATTTGCATACTAAGGCAATGTTTAGAAAGAAAGCAACTACTCCCTGGTCCAATTAACCCAAATGGATTTTGATCACCAGATATTGGAGATGTAAGAAAGCCCACAGTCCAGTGTCTGCTAAGATGGAGAATCCACAAACGCAGGAATGGTTAAACCAGCTGGTCCCATGACAACCGGCTGGCCCAGGCTTTTTTTGAATTAGACACGAGACAGTTTGAAGACAGACTGCAGATTGTAACTGAAACTGGAACTAGAGAGCCTCTCTCCTGGCTGGTGCTCTCTCGCTTTCTCACAAAACTCCAGAACCATTGAAGTCGCATAATCCTCAAGAGAGAAACAAGTTAAAGCGTGCACTGGGCCCCAATGAATGGCAAGACTTACCAGCAACCAAAGACTCCACATAGACTGTAATTACAATCCAGCTATTGTCTCACTTTCCCCGTTATTCTTTCTACTTTTTCTTTCTCTATCTGCGTGTGTGTTTATCACAGATGCGTGCTAGCGTCATTGTGTAGTTGTTAACCTTAAACTCTAATTTGGTTAATAAACTTCCACCTTTTCTTTAAATCTAAGAAAACCTGTCTGATTTCTTTGTCTTACAATTGGAAAGCAGTGAACAAGGATTCACCTGAGGGGGGGAGCTAAAACAGTTTTTTAAAAAAAAAATTAAACCCTATTACGGTTAAAACAGGCAAAGGCTGAGGGAACCCCTACCATCCTTTTTCACTTGGTCGTAACATGCACTTCCACTGGAGTCATACATAGCACAAAGGAAGTTGGTTGTGATTGGGGGCCAATCATCTCAACTGCAGGTGTTCCTCAGCAGCGTCCTAGGCCCAACGATTTTCAACTACTTCAGTAATGACCTTCCCTCTAACATGAGGTTAGGAGTGGGGATGTTCACTGACGCACAGTCTTCAGTCCCATTTGTAACTCCTCAGATACTGAAGCAGTCTGTACCCACATGCAGAAGACTTGGACAACCTTCAGGCTTGGGCTGATAAGTGGCAAGTAATATTTGTGCCACCCAAGAGCCAGGCAATGAGAATCTCAAATTCTAATCATCATCCCTCGATGTTCAATGGCATTATCATCGTTGAATTACCCCACCACCAACATCCTGGGGATTACCATTGACCAGACCACTCGTATAAATATTGTGGCTGCAAAAGCAGGTCAGAGGCTGGAAATTCTGTGATGAGTAACTCCTGACTCTCGACTGCCCAAACCTGTCCTCCATCTACCAGATACAAGCCAGGACAAAGCAGCCTGCTTGATTGGCACTCCATCAACCACCTCAAACATTTTCTGCCTGCGGCAGTATTGTATCATCTTTAAGATGCACTGCAGCAACTTGCCAAGGCTCCTTTGACACCACCTTTCAAATCCGTGACCTCTACCACTTACAAGGGCAATGGGCACATGAGAATATCACCTGCAAGTTCCCCTGCAATTTGCACACTATGAATTGGAAATATATCACTGTTCTTTTGTCTGTGGGTCAAAATCCTGGAAATCCCACCTCAACGGCCCTGTGTAGGTGTACCTACGCCACAAGGACTGCAATGTTTCTCTAACCTGGTCCACCATCATTAAAGGGGCACTTGGGGATGGGCTATAAATGCTGGCCTTGCCAGTGATGTCACATCCCATGAATGAATTAAAAAAAAATCTATGTTCCTCATAGAATTGTTAATTTTAATTATTCAAAATCTTTATAAAATGTTGGTTCCGCCTCAGTTAAGTGTTTGTTTCATTCTGGGCACCATACTTTAGGAAGGATGTCGAGGCCTTCAAGAGGTTGCAGAAGAGATTTACTAGAATGACACCAAGTTACGTGGAGAGACTGAAAATACTGGGGTTGTTCTCCTTGCAGCAGAGATGTTTCAGAGGAAGATTGGATAAAGGTGTTCAAAATTATGGAACAGTTTCAATAGAGTAAATAAAGGGAAACTGCAATATTTGCACAGGAAAGATGATTAGAACTGAGAATTTCAGAGTGGGACTTGACAATGTTCCTTTCTGGAAGTGTAATGCCAGTGGGTAGTATTACTGAATTACAGGAACCGAATAGGTCAAATTACACTTTTTTTTATTTGTTTTGGGATCAAATTCTGATTCAGTCCATTTATAAATTAGTTGCTTGACCATTGGGAGGAGATCCAGTTAATTCTATTCATGAGGTACAATACTATCCGTGATGCATAATCTGATAGTTACTTGATCGGCATAATGCACTTGCAGTGTTTGGTGTTACAATGTAAATATGTGGCAAGTTTGTTTTTTTTATTCATTCATGGGATGTCGGCGACGCTGGTTAGGCCAGCATTTATTGCCCATCCCTAATTGCCCTTGAGAAAGTGGTGGTGAGCTGCTGCCTTGAACCACTGCAGTCCATGTGAGGTAGATACACCCACAGTGTTAGGAAGGGAGTTCCAGGATTTTGACCCAGCGACAGTGAAGGAACAGCGATATAGTTCCAAGTCAGGATGGTGTGTGACTTGGACGGAACTTGCAGGTGGTGATCCCATGTATCTGCTGGCCTTGTCCTTCGAGGTGGTAGAAGTCACGGGTTTGGAAGGTGCTGTCTAAGGAGCCTTGGTGCATTGCTGCAGTGCATCTTGTAGATGGTACACACTGTTGCCACTGTGCGTCGGTGGTGGAGGGAGAATTGTTAGTGGATGGTGTGCCAATCAAGCAGGCTGCTTTGTCCTGGATGGTGTCGAGCTTCTTGAGTGTTGGAGCTGCACTCATCCAGGCAAGTGGAGAGTATTCCATCACACTCCTGACTTGTGCCTTTGTAGATGGTGGACAGGCTTTGGGGAGCCAGGAGGTGAGTGACTCGTTGCAGGATTCCTAGCCTCTGACCTGCTCCTGTAGCCACGGTATTTATATGGCTACTCCAGTTCAGTTTCTGTTCAATGGTAGCCCCTAGGATGTTGATAGGGGATTCAGCGATGATAATGCCGTTGAATGTCAAGGGGAGATGGTTAGATTCTCTCGTTGGCGATGTCATTGCCTGGCACTTGTATGGCGCAAATGCTACTTGCCACTTGTCAGCCCAAGCCTGGATATCATCCAGGTCTTGCTGCATTTTTACCCGGACTGCTTCAGTATGTGAGGAGTCGGGAATGGTGCTGAACCTTGTGCAATCATCGGCAAACATCCCCACTTCTGACCTTATGATTGAAGGAAGGCCATTGATGAAGCAGCTGAAGATGGTTGGGCCTAGGACACTACCCTGAGGAACTCCTGCAGTGATGTCCTGGAGCTCAGATGATTGACCTCCAACAACCACAGCCATCTTGCTTTGCGCTAGGTATGACTCCAGCCAGCAGAGTGTTTTCCCCCTGATTCCCATTGACTCCAGTTTTGCTGGGGCTCCTTGATGCCATACTCTGTGAAATGCTGCTTGATGTCAAGGGCAGTCACTCTCACCTCATCTCTTGAGTTCAGCTCTTTTGTCCATGTTTGAACCAAAGCTGT
This sequence comes from Heterodontus francisci, assembly GCF_036365525.1. Classification (NCBI taxonomy): domain Eukaryota; kingdom Metazoa; phylum Chordata; class Chondrichthyes; order Heterodontiformes; family Heterodontidae; genus Heterodontus; species Heterodontus francisci. The sequence continues at coordinate 61,231,795 of NC_090387.1, read as the reverse complement.
AATGAAGTCCAGAGCTGAGTGGCCCTGGCGGAACCCAAACTGAGCATCACCTGAGCAGGTTATTGCTAAGTAAGTGCTGCTTGATAGCACTGTTGATGATGCTCTGCTGATTGAGAGCAGACTGATGGGTGGTAATTGGCCAGGTTGGACTTGTCCTGCTTTTTGTGTACAGGACATACCTGGGCAATTTTCCACATTGCAGGGTAAAAGCCAGTGCTGTAGCTGTACTGGAACAGCTTGGCTAGGGGTCAGGCAAGTTCTCGAGCACAGTTTTCAGTTCTATTGTTGGGGCCCAAAATCTTTGCAGTATCCAGTGCCTTCAGTCGTTTCTTTCACGTGGAGTGAATGAAATTGACTGATGTCTGGCATCTGCGATGCTGGGGACTTCAAGAGGAGGCTGAGATGGATCAACAACTCGGTAATTCTGGCTGAAGATTGTTGCAAATGCTTCAGCCTTGTCTTTTGCACTGATGTGATGGGCACCCCATCATTGAGGATGAGGATATTTGTGCAGCCTGTCAATTGTTTTAATTGTCCACCATCATTCATGACTGGATGTGGCAGGGCTGCAGAGCTTGGATCTGATCCATTGGTTGTGGGATTGCTTAGCTCTGTCTATCACCTGTTGCTTCCACTGTTTGGCATGTTTTAGTTTTTTTTTTTAGTTTGAGATACAGCACTGAAACAGGCCCTTCGGCCCACCGAGTCTATGCTGACCATCAACCACCCATTTATACTAATCCTACGCTAATTCCATATTCCTACCACATCCCCACCTGTCCTTATATTTCCCTACCAGCTACCTATACTAGGGGCAATTTATAATGGCCAATTAACCTATCAACCAGCAAGTCTTTGGCATGTGGGAGGAAACCGGAGCACCCGGAGGAAACCCACGCAGACACAGGGAGAACTTGCAAACTCCACAAAGGCAGTACCCAGAATTGAACCCAGGTCGCTGGAGCTGTGAGGCTGCGGTGCTAACCACAGCGCCACTGTGCTGCATGTAAGTAGTCCTGGGTTGTAGCTTCACTAAGTTGACACCTCATTCTGAGGTATGCCTGGTGCTGCTCCTGACATGCCCGCCTGCATTCTTCTTTGAACTAGGCTTGGTCCTTCGGCTTGATGGTCATGGTAGAGTGGGGGGATGTGTCAGGCCATGAGGTTATAGATTGTGGTTGAGTACAATTCAGCTGATGGCCCACAGTGCCTCATGAATGCCCAGTTTTACATTGCTAGATCTGTTCTAAACCTATCCCATTTAGCACGGAGGTAGTGCCACACAACACGATGGAGGGTATTCTCAATGTGAAGACGGGATTTCGTCTCCACAAGGACTGTGCGGTGGTCACTCCTACCAATACTGTCATGGACAGATGCATCTGTGGCAGGTAGATTGGTGAGGACGTGGTCAAGTACGTTTTACCCTCTTGGTTCTCTCATCACCCGCAGACCCAGTTTAGCAGCTGTGTCCTTTAGGGCTCGGTCAGTAGTGGTGCTACTGAGACACTCTTAGTGATGGACGTTGAAGTCCCCCACCCAGAGTACATTCTGTGTCCTTACTACCCTCAGTGCTTCCTCCAAGTGGTGCTCAACGTGAAGGAGTATTGATTCATCAGCTGAGGGGCAGGATCCGTAGATGGTAAGCAGCAGGAGGTTTCCTTGTCCATGTTTGACCTGATGCCATGAGACTTCATGGGGTCTGGAGTCTATGTTCAGACCACCCAGGGCAACTCCTTCCCAACTGTATACGACTGTGCCGCCACCTCTGCTGGGTCTGTCCTGCCAGTGGGACAGGACGTATCCGGGGATTGCGATGGCGGTGTCTGGGACATTGTCTGTCTGTAAGGTATGATTCCGTGAGTATGATTTATGTCGGGCTGTTTCTTGGCTCTTCAACTTTGGCACAAGTCCCCAGATGATCATATGGAGGACTTTCCAGGGTTGCCAGGGCTAGGTTTGTCATTTCTGGTGCCTAGGTGCCGTGTGGCTGTCCGGTTTCACTCCTTATTGACTTTGTAGCTTGCTATGCCATTTGAGAGCATTAAGGGTCAACCACATTGCTGTGGGTCTGGAGTCACTTGTAGGGTAGGGCAGACCAGGTAAGGACAGCAGATTTCCTCCCCTAAAGAACATTAGTGAACCAGATGGGTTTTTACGGCAATCAATTGGTTTCATGGCCATCATTTAGACTAGCTTTTAAATCCAGATTTATTAATTGAATTGAAATAATTGAATTCAAATTCCACCTTCTGCTGTGGTGGGATTTGAACCCATGCCCCCAGAGCAGTACCCTGGGTCTCTGAGTTACTAGTCCAGTGACAATACCACTAAGCCACCGCCTCTCCATGTTGCCTCTGTTTTGTGGTGAAACCTTCAATTTTCCACCATACCATATCCATCAATCTCTACTCTCGATCAGATTGTTGCTTGAATCTATATGTACTTTTCACTGGGAATTTGTAAGTCTATTATAAAACAACAGATGCCCCTCTGCATTGCTTTCATTGATCTCACCAAAGCCTTTGACCTCGTCAGCAGATGTGGTCTCTTCAGACTACTAGAAAAGATTGGATGCCCACCAAAGCTACTAAGTATCATCACCTCATTCCATGACAATATGAAAGGCACAATTCAACATGGTGGCTCCTCCTCAGAGCCCTTTCCTATCCTGAGTGGCGTGAAACAGGGCTGTGTTCTCGCACCCACACTTTTTGGGATTTTCTTCTCCCTGCTGCTTTCACATGCGTTCAAGTCCTCAGAAGAAGGAATTTTCCTCCACACAAGATCAGGGGGCAGGTTGTTCAACCTGCCTAAGAGCGAAGTCCAAAGTACGGAAAGTCCTCATCAGGGAACTCCTCTTTGCTGACGATGCTGCTTTAACATCTCACACTGAAGAGTGCCTGCAGAGTCTCATTGACAGGTTTGCGTCTGCCTGCAATGAATTTGGCCTAACCATCAGCCTCAAGAAAACGAACATCATGGGGCAGGACGTCAGAAATGCTCCATCCATCAATATTGGCGACCACGCTCTGGAAGTGGTTCAAGAGTTCACCTACCTAGGCTCAACTATCACCAGTAACCTGTCTCTGGATGCAGAAATCAACAAGCGCATGGGAAAGGCTTCCACTGCTATGTCCAGACTGGCCAAGAGAGAGTGTGGGAAAATGGCGCACTGACACACTGGGACTCTTGTGTTCCATATCAAGCCTGTGTCCTCAGTACCTTGCTGTATGGCAGTGAGGCCTGGACAATGTATGTCAGCCAAGAGCGACGTCTCAATTCATTCCATCTTCGCTGCCTCCGGAGAATACTTGGCATCAGGTGGCAGGACCGTATCTCCAACACAGAAGTCCTCGAGGCGGCCAACATCCCCAGCTTGTACACACTACTGAGTCAGTGGCGCTTGAGATGGCTTGGCCATGTGAGCCGCATGGAAGATGGCAAGATCCCCAAAGACACATTGTACAGTGAGCTCGCCACTGGTATCAGACCCACCAGCCGTCCATGTCTCCACTTTAAAGACGTCTGCAAACGCGACATGAAATCCTGTGACATTGATCACAAGTTGTGGGGCAAAAACAAGAAATGCTGGAATCACTCAGCAGGTCTGGCAGCATCTGTGGAAAGAGAAGCAGAGTTAACGTTTCTGTCAGTGACCCTTACAAGTTGTGGGAGTCAGTTGCCAGTGTTCGCCAGAGCTGGCGGGCAGCCATAAAGACGGGGCTAAAGTGTGGCGAGTCGAAGAGACTTAGCAGTTGGCAGGAGAAAAGACAGAAGCGCAAGGGGAGAGCCAACTGTGTAACAGCCGCGACAAACAAATTTCTCTGCAGCACCTGTGGAAGAGCCTGTCACTCTAGAATTGGCCTTTATAGCCACTCCAGGCGCCGCTTCACAAACCACTGACCACCCCCAGGCGCTTATCCATTGTCTCTCGAGATATGGAGGCCAAAGAAGATTATAATTTCATAAACTTGTCTAAAAATGGACCCAAGAAGAACAAAGGATATTGGTCATTAACTTCAAGTTGCAAGTTATAAAGTGAATTCTATCATCCATTCATTAAATCAATCTCTCCATTTGATTTATTCTTTAGTAATTTGTGTGTTTCATTTGGGTTTTTGTTGAAAAAGAAAATATCCAGGACCTTTTTGTATGGCTTAGCTCCTCACTGAACTAGTAAATGAGCTATAGAATTTTCACACATGACTTGCTGCAATCTTGCTCCCACCCCCCACCCAAGCAGAGTTGGTGTTCAGTGTAACTTTGTACTGATCTTGCAAGAAAACTATGGATCTGGTTTGAAAAATTCTGTCTTCTGTGCTGTTGCAATATTTTTCTATCTCTAAACAAGATCATTTCTTCGAGCATAAGGACTTCAAAATGGAAATATCAACTGTTCTTGGCCTTAAAATTTCATGCATTTTTGTGTAGCATGCTTAATTTGATTCTCCCTTATCTTTATAGAACTTGGTGCTGCCTGACTGTTTCTACTCGTTTTATGACCTGCAGAAGGAGTTTCACAAATGCTGTCCAAATGCAGCCTCCGTGAAAGAACTCTCTATCAGTTCCATGGCTGAATGTATCCTTCCCTCTGGTTAACATTTGTCTTGTGCTGAGCCACTTCAAGGAATGTAACTGACTTTCTGTAATTACAGCTCTGATCAGAGATCACTGATCTGGAAATAGATATACATTTACTGGGCTCCAATACAGCAATTACTTTTATACACCTTTTAACACAGTAAGGCATTGTTAAACAAAATTTGATACTGGGCCACGTGGAATGTTGGGGAAGATGGTAGTCTTGGTCAAAGAGGCAGTCTTAAAGGAGGAGAGGGAGGAAGTGAGGTTTAGGGAGGGAGTTCCATAGCTTAGGGGCTAGGCAGCTGAAGGCATAGCTGCTAATGGTGGTGCAATTAAAATCTGATGCTTGGGGACAGAATTGGAGTGCAGATATGAGGGTCATAGGGCTGGAGGAGATTACAAAGCTGGAGAGGGGTGAAGCCATGGAGAGAGATTAAAACAAATGAGAATTCTAAGCAAGGTGTTGCTTAACTGGGAGCCAAGTAAGTCAGCAAGTAGAGAGGTGAATGGGACTTGGTGCAAGTTAAGGCAGTAGAGTTTTGGATGACCTCAAGTTTATGGAGGGTAGAACATGGGAGGCCAACCAGGATTGTATTGAAATTGTCAAGACTAGAGGTAACAAAGGCATGGATGAGGGTTTCAGCAACAGGTGTGCTGAGGTAAGGGTGGGAAATGTTAAAGACGGAAATAGGTGATCTTATGGTGCAGATATATGGTTAGAAGCTCACCTTGACCAAATATGCTAAGATTGCAAATAGTCTGGTTCATCCTCAAGACAGTTGCCAGGGAGAGGGATGGAGTCTGTAGAAGAAGGACCTGAAGGAGTTAATGTTGGAGATGGTAAGAGCAGCCCCTCCCACAGTAATGATGTAACAGTCACATGGTATTGGCTTTGGGAGAAGAGTAGTGGCACAAAGGATGCTAGCTAGAGAAGCTTATGGACATTGTAAATCGAGATGTGTAAATAATTTATTAGTTGACCTTATCCAGACTCTAAGACTTTATCAATAATGCCCTAGCTATACTACAACAACACACATGGTGGCACCAGTTAAAGTTCTGAGAACATCTTGCCTCATGAAGTAGTGCCAAGAGAACAGATCTAGTCAGGGGACTGCAAGGAGCTGCAGAGCTGCTCCGTAGCTGAAGAAGACACGGACAGTTGATGATTCAGCCGTGCAGGCTCTCAGACTGCACCACAGTAGCATGGTGCTCTGCAATGAAACATCTAAGTCCAACAATCGGATTCTGAGTCCCAGTGCCAGGTTGCAGAATTTTAAAAGACATGGTTGGATAACGACGCACTGGGTTGGAAAAGTGAGGAGAGGTCGATCAGGCGAAACAGCGCCTCAGGTTAGGTGGAGTCGGCAGCCATTACTCAACCAGACTGCGGAGTGAGTGTGGGAACTCCCAGAAAGAGCGTGAACCCTTCCATTAAAGTCAAAACGATTTAAAAAGAAAGGGGAACACCAAAAAGAGCCTAGGAAAACAAAATGGATTCAAAATTTAGAATGCCTGAAAGCTTCCAAGATCAGGAAGGACCCAATCAGGTACAAAATTGGTCCTTTATGGAGCAAAAAGATTTCTATGATTTAGGATGGCTTCCCGGCTGCATACTAAATCAGAAGCCGAACAAGTAAATATCCTTTTATACTCTATGGGTTTAATTGCAGATGGTGATTGAGTCGAGGAATAAACGAAGCTGCTGATAAATTTTGAGGATGTGCTACAAGCCTTTGACAAATATTTCAATTTAAGCACTTACAAAATAAATAAATAAAATAATTCTGGCAAGAGAAAAATTTTACAAGTGAGTCCAGAAGGTAGGTGAATCAGTAGATTCTTTTATAAATGATTTGTACAGATTGGCTGCGGGACATGACCATGGAGAATTGAAGGCAGAACTGATGAGACTGAATTGTTGAAATAGCTGAGTCTTTATCAGATTTCACACAGTTGAAAGATAACCTTGCGCTCTAAGGCAATCCAAATCGTACGACAGGCAGAAGTGCGTAGACAAAATAACCGTTCTGCGGGCTGAAGAGAAGCCTTGAATTAGAAGTCATCCAATGGCTGCCTCTCCATCTTTTGCTTCAAGAACTGCACAATCTGTAGAGAAGCAAACAATCGGGTGAGAAGGTGTATGACGCCAGGAAACCGTGCCAGCATAGTGGAGCCAAAAAGAACCACCGAGGGGAGCAATGTACTGCTAGTATAGTGGAATGTTTCAACATGTAAAAAGACAGGCCATTATGGGAAAAATGTGCCAGAGCAAGACTTTGCTCAAAATCGCAAAGCACACAGAGCAGTGAATGAAGTGCATCAACTTCTAGCAGAAAAGGAACCAGGAGCTTTCCCAGGAGAAATTAATGACCCAAATCAAAGCATTTGGACAGCAGACATTTATGTAAATGGACATCTAATGAATTTCAAATTGGACACTGTTACTAGTGTCACAGTTCTGTCAGACCAAGAGCTGTGGTTGATGACATTGCCTACAACCAGCAGACAGCAGTTACATGGTCCGGGCAGGACCCCACTGAAAGTGAATGGTAAACTTCAAGCATCTCTCCAATATAGAGGGAGATGAATTATAGAAACCCTACATGTCTTGCAAAAGCAAGAAATTTCCCTCCGAAGCAGCAAAGCATGCTTAGAGCTGCATCTGATCAAGAAAATTGAGATCAAACAGTCGCTTTCCAGCAGACTATCTGAAACTTTTCTCAAGTCTTGAAGACTGAAGACAGAGTATATAATCACTTAAAGATAATGCCAGACCAGTATGTATTGTTGCACCCAGAAAGATACCACACCGCTCTTTGAAACAAGTTCAAGACCAGCTGGAACAGATGACCAGGATAGGAGTCGCTTCCCCTGTTACAAAGCCAACCGTGGTGTTCAGCTATAGTTCAGCCCCAAAACAAAATGGTACTCCTTCGTATCATCTGTGAACTTAATACAACTTAAAGCAGTGGTAACAAAACCGCTAAGACAACTTCTTAAAGAGCAAGCGTGGTGTCAGAGTTCAGATCAAGAACGAGCATTCTGGAAGATTTAAAATAATGCTCATATCACTGGACATCTTGGTACACTATAACCCTACACTACCAACAATAGCTGCAGACGCCTCCTCCACGGGGTTAGGGATGGTCCTTTTCCATGAGCAACCTGGAAAATAGACTAAGACCGGTATACTAAGTAACCAGCACTTTGTCCAAGACTGAGACAAGATATGTGGTAATTGAAAAGGAAGCACTTGTCACATGGGCATGTGAAGTTTTCTGATTACATTGTTGGATTGAGAGTAGTCATCAAGACAGACCATAAACCTTTGGTATCTTTTGGATGAAGAGGAGATTGCAAAAATGCCTCAAGAATCCAAAGATTTTGTTTGAGAACGTATACGCCCAGGAAATGATGTAAACGTCCGCTGATGCACTATTGACAATAGACCATCTGACACAAGATATGAATTTTGTGGACGGGATAGTTATATTTGCACAACAATGGCTGGCAAGCATACAAAAACTGCATGAAATTCATCACGCGCAAAAAAAAAAAAAAAAGTGCTGAATAATGTGTGCAATACTGCCTTATACAAGGGTGGCCACAAGAACGTCCTGATGGGAAGACTGAAAACTTTCTATGAATATAGAAAATACTTCACACATTGAATTTCCTTTTGTTTTGCTAATTTTATAATAGACTAATCTTTCCCAGTTCGCTTAGATCTGCTATCTACTTGAATGTACACATCAAGGCCATATGGGAATAATAAAGTGCAGAGCAAGGGTGCAATCATTGTGTGGTGGCCAGGAATATCCAAAGACATCGAAAATGTGATCCAGAACTGCCAGATCTGTGCAATACAAAGACTAGGACAGTGTGAACCTCTGATAACTACTCCCAATTTCTGACCAGACTGCGAGAACTTCTAGGTATGAATTTATTCATGTTCAATGGAAAGTCCTACATACTAAATCATCATTGATACCTTCACACTTCTATCCACCTTGAAGTATATATTCAACAGAAGCAGTTATGAGAGTTCTACAAGACATCTTTGCAACATGGTATCCTGGACTAAGTACTGTCAGACAATGAGCCACAGTTTGTGACGAGTGGGATTTCAGCATCTCAAGATCTCAAGCTCATCATGTTCTCTACTGTCAAATGGTGAAGTGGAAGGAGGTGCAAGAACCATAATATGCTTATTGAAGAATGAAGACCTTCCAACCTTTTCAATTTATTGATCAACACCATTGATATGTAGATAAATCACCTGCAGAGTTTCTGATGAGCAGGAAGATAACATAACTTCTTATATCACCTTAAAATAAATTGCTTTGAGGATTGCAAGGGACCAGGAAAGCTTTTCTAGAAGACAAAACTCAATTATAACAAAAGATTTTGTGCTAGAGCCTTACTGAAACTGAATGAAGGTCAACGAATATGGATGAGACCTAGAAAGGGAAGGTACTGTAATCCAGAGAGATGAAAACTACCAGAGATCATATGTGGTACATACAACTGAAGGGAACGTATGTAGAAATATTATCCCCATTCCCCAGAAGCAACAGTCATTCATTCATTTGGGGGGGAAAAAAACAGATGAAGAAACAGCACTGAGCAAACAGGATACTACAATCCTTAGGATTACCGACTTGGCTGCTTTTTACTAACGTACAAGGAAGACCACTGATCATCCCACTCACCTGGAACAAGATCAGGGAGAGTCGTGAAACCTTCTAATAGACCAAATCTGAAGTCACAGACATGGGGGAGGGGTGTGGGTAGGGGCGAAAGAGGAGAGAAAGGATAGTGGGTACATTCAAGAATGTATATATGTTAAAGAAAAGTATGGATAAAGATGTGAGGGATGGGGCGGGGAAGAGAGGAGCAGAGATGTAGTAAAGACCTGAAAGGGTTAATGTAGATTGAGTCACCCCTCCCATTGTAGTGATGTAATAGCCACATGGTAAGGGGCTTTGGGAGAAGAGAGTAGCAGCACAAACTATGTTGGCTAGGGAGTCTTGTGGAGAGTGTAAATAGATTTATTCGTTGACCTTCTCCAGACTCCAAGACTTTATCAATAATACCCTAGCTATGCTACAACTACAACAAATAACATGAGTCAGTGGCTTGTGAACAGAGTTTCTGGTGGGCACTGACACCAATGGCTTTGGTCTTCCCAATATTAAAAATTTCTACTCCAGTAATGGATGTTGGAAAAGAATTCTGACAATTTAGACAGTGGAGGGGTCGCAAGAGGTGGTCACAGAATTGTTACAGCACAGAAGGAGGCTATTCAGCCCATTGTCTGGAATGGTGATGTACAGCTGGGTGTCACCAGTGTATGTGGAAACTGACACTTTTCAGACGGATGCTTGATGGCTTGTGATGGGGCTTTCTATTGGCTTAATTTTAATTTTTTAAGTTATGAATTTATGAAGTCCCATATTTATGCACAAACCATAACCTCTGGAAGTTCCCCTCTGCATTATTTTCTAGTTGGATAACGCAAAGGAATGTGATGCATTAATAAAAACTGATTTACAGTGAGCCGCCATGATCTGCCATAGCTCAAATTCCCTTTTTCTGCCCCACACCACCCCCAACAAAAGGCGAATGGACCTTGTTTTCTGGTTTTGCATGCATACAGCAAAACCCTAGGGACATGATTATGAAGACTAGAACAATACAAAAAATAAAATCAATTTGCTAGTCAAAAGGCAAATAATTGGCATATGGATATTGGCGGTTCTAGTGTAATAGCTTGGGAATTTTATTTGGTCCATTGATCAAGAAATTGTATTCAACATCCTCTTCCTGTTTCTGCTCCATCTCTCCCAAAAAAAGCTCTAGTTTGACCAATATCTAGAAGTAGTATGTCTGTGCTGATGTAGTCTATTTCTCCCATTCTTGAATTGCAAGTAATGGATGAGTAAGATGCAACTTTATGGAAAGTGGAAAGGATTCTGTCAATTTAACTTCCTTAATGCTGTTTACAGATTTGGAATTAAGCCCAGCCAATACAGCCAACGAGTTTGGTGTATTCGAAGTTACCACCATGGGTGCAATTATTTTAAGTTTAATAAGTGAACCTTACAGTAAGTTGTTTGTCTCTTTTTATTCCGCATTCTAAGTCTTTCAATAGTGACTGGTGTATAGTTACTTCACTTTCTTTTTCAGACTATGGGTTCAAAAACTTTGAAACTGTCAAGTACAAATTTGAAACTGGTCCCTGGTAAGTGGTGCACTTATATATTATTCAGAAGGTATCATATTGCAGTCTAAGAATATTTAACTGAAAATAATACTTACAAATTGTGTGTGTCTGTGTAATAAAGTTTAGTAATTTGCCTCCAAAATAGAAGTACTGCCTACATCTAGAAAACCTGAGCAAGGGCAGCTTATTTTATTCTTGGTCCAGTTTTCCGCAGAGAACGCTGAATGGGTTCATATCTTTGATGTTGTACTTCACACTTTAGTTGTGAACAGATGTTGTGCAAACACTGGCCACTTCTGAGGGAAGGAAATTAGCTGGACTGCAAGTATCCCAATTGCTCGATTTGAGTGGCAGCAGTAGATGCCAGGGAACAGATGGTCTGAATGATGTGGGAAAAGACCCAAGAGAAGGAAAAAATGCCTTTTAAAGGAAAGTGATGCATGCTCCAATTTATCAAAGCCAGTTAGACCTAGACTTTCTGTAAGAGGAGACTAAATGTTTTGAATTGTTGCATAATGGTCATTTTTCAGTTAACAGTGATGGGTAGAAATTTATGTAAACTGTTCTTTTACAGTAGCAAGGCTGAAGGAGTAAATGGTGAAACTGTAATTAGGGCAAGAGGTCTACCATGGCAATCATCTGACCAAGATATTGCAAGATTTTTTAAAGGACTAAACATAGCAAAGTAAGTGTGCTTTAAAATAAGAACACAATCCTGTGAATGTGTTTCATAGCTTTAAGTTGAAATGAGTGCTTGGCTCAGCTTACCAGAGCTGTAATTGTCATAAAATACCTTTTAATGGAGTTAAAATCACCTTTTTGCAAACTGTTTACAACTTGGAATACTAGGGCTCGAAAGGGCTACCAAATATCTTGTATTCCAGTTATTTCCAAGATTGGTTGTAGTGCCTGGATGATGCTCTCTGGAGTTCCCTCTAAACCTCTCTGCCTCAAGTTTTTTTTTCTTAAAAACAAACCAACTTTTCATAACCCAACTACCCCTCTCGCCAAGTTTTCGGTAATCCTTTTCTAATCGCTCCCTAGCGTCTTGCTTTCTTTATCCCTGTCTAAAACACCTCAGGCTGCTGTTTATAATAAATGTATTGTACAAATGCTTGTTGGTGTCGAGCCACTTGTACTCTGACCCCAGCACTGCTGCTGTCAGTAATTGGAAGTATTTACTGTTGAGTTGCTGACTATCCTCTAAAGCCATTAGTGAGCGTCTTCCGAGGCAGCAGTGATATCAAGACTACTTTGCCTCCCCAATTGCCCTGTGATGCCTGCTGCTTGTTTCTGGATATGGGTGGGCTGAACCTGCCCCGACTAGTGGTGCAATTTTCTCGAGCTTGCAAGTACGATTCTTTTTAGCCATAGAAGGAATTGCTGACTGCCAGCCCTTCAAGATTCAGAAGACTTTCCAGGACAGGATAGCACAGATTTGTTGGCAAAATTAAAACCTATGGGCTGTGAGGTTACAAAATTGGCTAAGGGACAGAAAGCAGAGTAGTGGTGAACAGTTGTTTCTCAGACTGGAGGGAAGTATATAATGGTACTCTTGGGTCAGTATTGGGAGCACTGCTCTTTTTGATATAAATTAATGTCCTGGACTTGGGTATACAGGGCATAATTTCAAAATTTGCAGATGATACAAAACTGGAAAATGTAGGAAACTGAGGAGGATCGTAGCAGTCTTCAAGAGGACATTGATGGGCAGGCACAAACAGATGAAATTTTAATGCAGAGAAATGTGGAATGATGCAGGTTGGTAGGAAGAATGAGGAGAGGCAATATAAATTTGTTCCCTTTTTAAAGGTGGTGCAGGAACAGAGTTTATCTCTTATGTACACAAATCTTTATAACAGAACAAGTTGAGAAGGCTGTTAAAGCATATGAGATCCTTGGTCTTAATATGAAGTATAAAAGCAAGGAAGTTATGATCAATCTTTTATAAAATGCTGGTCAGGGTTGGAGTATTCCATTCAGTGCACCATCCTTTAGGAAGAATGTCAAGGTGTTGGAAAGAGTGCTGAAGTAATTTACTAGAATGGTACCAGGGATGAGGGACTTCAGTTAGGTGGAGAGACGAGAGAAGCTGGGGTTGTTCTCCTGAGAGCAGAGAAGGCTACGAGGAGATTTGATAGATGTTCAAAATCATGAAGGGTTTTGGTAGAGTAAATAAGGAGAAACTGGTTCCTGTGGTGGTAGGGTCAGTAACCCGTGGACACAGATTTAAGGTGGTATGAGGAAACATTTCTTTACACAAAGTTGTTGTGATCTGCAATGCCCTGTCTTGAGGATAGTGGAAGCAACTTCAATAGCTTTCAAAACAATTAAATAACTATTTGAATAGAAAAAAATACAGGGCTGTGGGAAAGAACAGGAGTGGGATTAATTGGATAGCTCTACCAAAGTGCAGGCATGATTGCACGAATGGCCCCCCTCTGTGCTATATCATTCTATGATTTTTAGCAGGTGGTTATTCAGTCCAGCTGGGTGCTTATTCTGTATTTGAGCTATCTAATCCCATTTCCCTATGTTCCTTTTTAATCTTTGTGTTTACAGTTCTAGCATAACCTCCCTGCTCTTAAATTTCACACTTCAGCGAATAAAGAAAAGCATGTCATATGCCTTCTTAACCACCTTTATCGAACTGTCCTGCTACCTTTAGTATAGTGGTTAGTATTCCCGCCTGTTACGCAGGAGACCGGGGTTCAATTCCCCGATGGGGAGGCGTGAGTGTTTGAGGCCATCCGAGGGCAGAAAGGGTCAGCTTTGACAAGGGAGACTTGTCAAGAAAGCAAATGCACATGGGATACAAGGTAACTTGATAAGGTGGATTCGAAATTGGCTTAGCTGTAGGAGACAGAGAGTGATGACAGACGGCTGTTTTAGTGACTGGAAGCCAGTGTCCATTAGCGTACCACAGGGATCTGTGCTGGGTCCCCCGTTTGTCACTTATATAAACAACATAGATGACTATGTGGGGGGTAGGATCAGTAAGTTCGCGGATGACACAAAGATTGGCCGAGTGGTTAACAGTGAGGTGGAGTGTCTTGGGTTACAGGAAGATCTAGACGGGATGCCCAAATGGGCAGACAAGTGGCAGATGGAATTTAACGTGTGAGGTGATACACTTTGGAAGGAGTAAAGTGAGATGGAAGTATTCAATGAATGGCCTGACACTGGGAAGTTCCGAGGAACAAAGGGACCTTGGCGTGTTTGTCCATAGATCTCTGAAGGCAGAAGGGCAGGTTAATAGGGTGGTGAAAAAGGCATATGGGACACTTGCCTTTATCAATTGAGGCATAGATTACAAAAGCAGGGAGGTCATGTTGGAGTTGGACAGAACTTTGGTAAGGCCACAGCTGGAGTACTGTGTGCAATTCTGGTCACCACATTATAGGAAGGATGTGATTGCATTGGAGGGGGTGCAGAGGCGATTCATCAGGATGTTGCCTGGGATGGAACGTTTAAGCTTTGAAGAGAGGTTGGATAGGCTTGGGTTGTTTTTGCTGGAGCAGAGAAGACTGAGGGGTGACCTGATCGAGGTGTACAGGATTGAGGGGCATGGACAGGATGAATAGGGAGCAGCTGTTCCCCTTAGTTGAAGGGTCAGTTACGAGGGGTCACAAGTTTAAGGTGAGGGGCGGGAGGTTTAAGGGGGATTTGAGGAAGAACATTTTTTACCCAGAATGTGGTGATGGTCTGGAATGCCCTGCCTGGGAGGGTGGTAGAGGCGGGTTGCCTCACATTCTTTAAAAAGTACCTGGATGAGCACTTGGCACGTCATAACATTCAAGGCTATGGGCCAAGTGCTGGCAAATGGGATTAGGTAGACAGGTCAGGTGTCTTTAATGCATCGGTGCAGACTCGATGGGCCGAAGGGCCTCTTCTGCACTGTATTCTGTGATTCTTTTAAGGATCTTTGGACGTGCCCTCCAAGGTCCCTCTGTTGCTCCAGGTGCCTCTGTATCCTCCCATTTTATTGTATATTCCCTTGCCTTGTTGCACCTCCTAAAATGCATTGCCTCACATTCTCTGGATTGATTTCCACTTTTCTGCCCAACTGACCAGACCACCTATATCTTCCTGTAGTCTAAAGCTTTCCTCCTCGCTGTTAGCCCCACGGCCAATTTTTGTATCATCTGCAAATTTCTTTATCTACCCCCTACATCTGAGACTAAATCATTAATATAAACTACAAAAAGCATGGGAGTGAGTACTGAGCCCTGTGGAATTTCACTAGTCATAGTCATTTATGGCACAGAAGGAGGCCGTTCAGCCCATTAAGTCTGTGCTGTCTCTCCACAGAGAAATCCAGTCAGTCCCGCTCCCCTGCTTAATCCCTGTAGCCCTACAAGTTTACTTCCTTCAAGAACCCATCCAGTTTCCTTTTTGAAATCAGTTTCCCTTACCACCACCCTTGTGAGCAGCGAGTTCTGGTTATTACTCACATTCCCCCTGCATTTCTTGCCCAAAACCTTCAATCTGTCTCCCCTGGTCCTTGTACCATCAGTTAATGGCAACAGATTTTACTTCTCTCAGCCTGTCATAATCTTGCACACCTCTATCACATTTTCCCTCAATCTCCTTTGCTCCAAGGAGAACAACCCCAGCTTCTCCAACCTAACCTTGTAACTAAAATCCCCCCCATCCCTGGAAACCATTCTGGTAAATCTCCTGTGTATCCTGTTAGGACCTTCGCATCCTTCCTAAGCTGTGGTGAGCAGAACTGGACACAATACTCTATTTGGGGTCTAACCAGAGTTGTATAAAGGTTTAGTATAACTGGCAACAACAGTCTTCCATTCGTAAAAATGCCTGCAAACCATTACCCTTTGCTTCCTCCCACGAAGGCAATTTTGGATCCTATTTGCTATCTTTGGATCCCAAGAACTTTTTTTTACTTTTTTGATCAGCCTGCCATGCAGGGCCTTGCTTAAAAAAAAAAATCCATGTAGACCACATCCACTGCACTGCCCTCAACAACGGTACTTGTTATCACCTCAAAAAATTCATTCAAGTTAGTCAGGCATGACCTTCCCTTAACAAATCCATGTTGACTTTTTCCTTGATTAGTCTATGCCCTTCCAAATTAAAGTTAATACTGTCCCTCAGAATGGATTCCAATTTTCCGCAACTGAAGTTATGCTAACTGGCCTATAATTACTCAGATTATCCCTTCCTCCCTTTTTAAACAACAGTCTTCCAATGCTCTGGCACCACTTCTGTAGCCAGGGAAGATCAAAATATGATGGTCTGAGCCTCTGCAATTTCTTCCCTTGCTTCTTTTGATAACCTAACTTTAAAAAAAAAACCGGGAAATGGCCAGTGCCCTCCTTCAGCCCCTGTTGCCAGCCTGTACAAGTGGTGAATCAAAAAGTTTATTTTCCCATTTTCTCCTCCTCCTGAGGTGAGACACCTTGTCTGTGGAATGATTTGTCTCCTGTCTTCTCCCTCCCTTCCCCCAGCAACCATTGCTCTCTAGTACTCTGTCAAATAGCTGTTCACGTGCCAGCTTTGACACTGAATGGCAGCAAGTATTTAACTATAAGGGAAAATGCAGTAGAATTAATCTTGCCCTCACCCAGTGTTGCATGCATTGCTGGATAGAGATCAAGAGCAAGAATTCTGCCTCTCTTATTTTATTTTGTGCTTAAATTAGGGTGCCAAGGTCCAATTTGTAGCACCCGTACTATTGCACAGTTGAGATGCACAAAGGATTATTCCTGGGACCTTTTTTGGTCTGTATGTTTTCATTACTTATTGGACCAGCTTGAGTCATCGAGAAGCCACCTCTTCCCTGCCCTCCCCCCCACCCCATCCTGCAAGAGTTGCATGTTGTAAAGATCAGTCGAGCACAATGCTGAGTATCTTTTACTAATCTTATTCAAGATACAAGATGTTAATTGGGTTTAAACATCAGTGTTAAGTGGATTGAAGGCTCAGATTTGTAGTTGGCAATAATGGATGCATCTGAATATTTTTACAATAGAAATTACTGATTTTATTGTAGAGGTGGTGTAGCACTGTGCCTCAACTCGCAAGGAAGAAGAAATGGAGAAGCACTGGTTAGGTTCATCAATCCAGAACACCGTGACCTTGCACTTGAGAGGCACAAACATCACATGGGGAGTAGATACATTGAGGTGAGCACTAATGTCAAGTAACTTTTTTGAATTTCACTTTAAATAGCAAAAGCTAAAGAAAAGAATGGTTGATTTATATGAAAATTAATTTCCATTCAGGTATACAAGGCTACTGGAGAAGAATTCTTAAAAATTGCTGGAGGTAAGTTTTTGGAAAAATCAATGGGGAAAAATTATAAGCTAAAATATATACATAATATAGAAGAAATCGCAGGAGATGAATGGTTTTTAATCTGACCCCCCCACCCCCATCCCCAAGTAACAAAGGGGTCCATTAAATATTGTACTGGCTGGTGCATTTAGTTGATGGGCTATTACAGCTCTCAATGAATGCTATGACCCTGGAACTCTGCAATTCTGCTGTCACTATAACTGTGGCTGAGTAGCATTTCCTCTCTACTTGTCTGAATTCCTGGGATCAGGGGCATCAGTTAGTGGTACTGTTCAGTCACCAGCTAATGGGTTGGGGGAATGGGGGCAAGCAATGGAGGAGCGTTGGCAAATCTGGATGAAAAGCAGGTATTTAGCTCCATTCTAGGTACTTGCCTTCAGTGTTACCCATGCATAGAAAGACTGGCCCTACAAAGGAGCTTGCCTTTCAACATCTGCAGGCCTTACTTCTGTGATCCTGGCAACTGCAGGTGCAGCTGTTGCCTACAGAGATAGATGTGGCCAGAATTCTGATGCCATTCCATCAGTTGCGCCTCCTAAAGACACTGCCAGTGTCGGCAGACACAAAGTTCTGCCCCTCTGCCTGTGGAAACCCTGTGATGCCCAAACAAGGCAGAGATGCAGCCTAACAGGGTCCAACTCTAAAACATATCTGATATGCCCATAATTCACCTTGAAGATTTTTTGCAGACTGAGCCTCATTCTCAATTCCAGTGTAAAGCTAGGGGAATGTGCATTGCTACCATAATGGCAGCTGTTACCTTCTGTCCTGAAGCACTTCAAACTGTCTGCACGTTGACTTTACTCCAGATGACACATGATATTGCGAAATTTGAAGCCTACTTCAAGTGAGGTTTCTAACCTGAAACCAAGATGGCAGCCAACTTTTTGGATTCGTTTTAAAACTCCTCTTTTAGATGAAGTGGGTAACTGACAGAGAAATCTGAATTTGCTGCTATGTTAAGTTAAAATAGGGGAGGGGGCAGTGAGGGGCGAGAGAGAAGGATAATTAATTTAGCTCCTGTTGTAGTGAAGTTGTATTTTAAGTGTTCAGACTTTTTTTTTCATTAAACAAGCATCCAAATAGTTTGTTAAAATTACAACTGTTTTTGGTACACTTTTCTGGTTGGACTTTTTTTTTCTTGATATTAACTACCTCTCATCATAAATTAATCTCTTGGGAGAGGATTATTATGCAGCGTGAGTCCAACAAACATACACACATTCTAGACTTTTTTTTTTTCCTTTTGGCAATGACTCATTAAGATGGTTAAATGTGGTCTCGTTGAAGAGCTTTTTTTTTTCAAATAAAGCCCTGAAGTGATTACAAGGCAGTAAATTAATTTGGCATTCAAGTGACCATTGTAATCGGCTCCAGGTTTGTCCTTTTTGTGATGTATTAAAATTATTGAACTTGCCACTTCATAAATTCATTTCTGTATTTAGATAATCTTGGGCCATTGCTGTATTCACTGATATTTCCTGCCGTGGACAATAAGAGGGTGGTTACATAGTTAATGCACTGTTGGTACCATTTTGAAAGATTACTTCTGATGCAGGTACTTCAAATGAAGTGGCACAATTTTTGTCGAAGGAGAACCAAGTTATAATACGAATGCGTGGACTACCTTTCACAGCCACAGCAGATGATGTCCTAGGCTTTTTTGGAAATGAGTATCCTGTTACAGGTGGCAAGGAAGGGCTCCTCTTTGTTAAGTATCCTGATGGAAGACCTACTGGCGATGCATTTGTCGTATTTGCATGTGAAGAGTTTGCACAAAATGCACTTAAAAAACACAAGGAAATATTGGGGAAGCGTTACATTGAGCTGTTCAGGAGTACTGCGGCAGAAGTACAGCAGGTTAGCAATACTGCATCATGTAGTGCATTATTCATATAGCAATTGTGCATGATCTTGATCTAACAATGTTAGAATGAATAAACATTTGTCATTCACTTGTGGTCTCCCTCCTCCAATTCATCCCCCTTCTCTCTCCACTTCAAAATTGGTGTTGACCATCCACAGTTTGAAGCCATAGAATCTTAAGGCACAGAACAGGCCTGATATGACCCGGTGAGAAAGGTGTTTAGGGGTTCTGCTCAGCCTTGACCTGGTCTTGCCATAATAGGGTTTAATTTTAAACAGTGTTTTCAACTCCCCCTTGGTGAACCCTTGTTCACCGCTTTCTAATTATAAGGCAAAGAAACCAGCACAAACAGGTTTTCTTAGGTTTAAAGAAGAAAGACTGAAATATATTAAACTTGAACTTAACCTTTTAGTTTGGTTGACGCCTACAGATGCACGACGTACCCATGCTAGCATGCATACGCGATACACACATGCAAATAGAGACAGAAGAGCAGAAGAAAAAATAAAGTGGAAAAGTTTGAGGCAATATCTGAAGAGTTGTTATGGTTCTTCGAGCTCACAGTAGAGTCCTTGATTTGTAGGTAGATCTTGCTTCTCATTGGGGCCCAGTATTCTACTTAAACCTTGATCGCTGTAGGAGACTTTTTTCTCTTGGGGTTCATGTGTCTTCAGTGATTCAGAGACTTGAGAAAGAGATGGGAGCAGACAGGAGAGATCTTCTCAGTCCAGGAGCAAACAGACAGAGTTCAAACTGTTTGTACAATTCAGAAAACCCCAGGTTGCCAAGCAGGTTAGTCATGTGACTAACTGGTCTGACCACGTCTTGGATTGTATCACCTTAGCAGTCTCTGGAATGCTCCTCTTGCACACATACCTGGTGATCCAGGTATTGTGTGTTTGAATGTGTCAGGGAATGGTCCTTTCTCCTTCCAATCGCCATCTGTTAACATGCAAATGTCTTTTCCAGCCACGGCTGATCTGTTTACCAAGTCTTTCTTCACTCCAGTAACAATTTTAAAATCAATGTGCCTCATTCTTGGCAGGTAGGGACCTAGCATGACAGGCCATTTAGTCAGTCGTATCTGTGTCAGCTCTTTGAAAGAGCTACCCAATTAGTCCCACACTCCTCATTCCTCACAGCCTTGAAAATCTTTTTGAGTCCGATCTGTTGCATTATGTTACTTATGCCAGCCAAACTGTGCAGATCATGATCAGGACTCATGAAATAACTTTTATGAAGTTTAATTTCATGTAGAGAGTGTTAATTTACCACCTGCAACTTGGCATTAAGCAGCTGCTTGCGTTCATCACTAAGTACTGACTGCAACCTCCTACACTAGAATAGCTGATGGTGTAGCGGAGATAGCAGAGCTGTTTTCTTTGTGTGACTGTGTAGGCACTGACTTGAGGTTTTGTCTGATTCTGTAAATGTCACTTGTGGCAAGGGGCATGCTTTTAAGTTGAGTGTCCCAATGAGTTAACAGGCTACCTACAGTGCTGACTATACAAGTCTCGGACATGTTTTGTCCTGTCGAGGAACCAATTTAACAACTTCTTTCAGACAATGGACTAGTTTTTAAAATAAAATTCAGCATCTTGAGAAAATTTCAAAACTGCCAGTTAATGAAACAAACTTCATTCTGTAATCTTCTCTGGCATTATTTTTGATTGTTTCCCTAACATCAAATGTAAAGATCTTCCTTTTTGCACTTTGGGATGTGACTGTGTCGAGGAAGAAATGTGATGTCTGGTATAATGTAACATTAACTCCCCACTAGTGAAGTTTTTACAAAATCTAGAATGTGCTAATCTGTCCAGAACAATATGGGTGCAGTATTTCCTTGTACTATTTAATCAGCCCTCTTGGGCTGTATTTACAATGCAATTGTAACATTAGTATGAGGTGCTAGGAAGTTGCAGTGTTAAGTCTGGAACCAGGGCTCATTGAGACTCCACAGTAAAGTGGGGTGATACACCCTGAAGGAGGATTTTGCTTTGCATCATTCAAATTTGAGTCTGCTGCTGACTCCAGCCTTGCACTACAACGTCTGGCATTAGTGTGAAGCAAAAGTGCTTTGCTCCTATACAGCTGAAGTATAAGTGTGACTTTAATGCTTCTGCACAAGTGCTACTGAGCATGCTGGAGCAGCTTTGCAATGATGCTCCATTTATTTCTAAAGTATTACATGAAAATTCCCTCCAACTGATTTTTTTCTCTTCCAATGTCTCAGGTATTAAATAGATACATGTCTGCACCACTAATTTCAACACTCCCAGCTCCTATTATCCCTGTAATACCTCAGCCGTTCATTGCCACTGGAAATACAAGAGACTGTATACGTCTTCGGGGCCTTCCCTACACAGCAACCATTGAGGACATTCTGGACTTCATGGGAGAATTTACAATTGACATAAAACCTCATGGTGTTCACATGGTACTAAATCAACAGGTAACTTGCAGTCTATTGCCACTAATGTGCTAACATTACCTTTTGAGAATGCAAACCTCTAGTTGAGATTGTGTAAAGGACATTTGTGAAGCTACCATTCAATTCATGTGCCGTAAAACACTCTGGACTTTTAACATTACTTGAATGTATATAAACGCTGACCTGTAAATCAAACACCCCTCAATTCAGGTGTGTTTAATTGAGTTATGAACTTTTCTGTATATGAATCAATTTAAATTGCTTAGTTAGCAAGTTGACCTCCACTATAATTGTAATATAGTGTAGATTTGTAGCACTGGTTTGGCTTGTGGAAAACCTTGTCCCTTAGGTGGTGGGTGAGAGGGGTGGGAAAGAGTGACATTTAAATTCTAACTAACTTACCTGTTTTAGTGCCTGGTGGGTTTAGTTGTTCCACTAGAGTTTTGGAAGTTGCCCTGTTTGGGAGTGTTGTCTGTGTTGCCCAGCTATTGGGAACAGGGAAGTAAATTTTAAAGAATCTCTAGTAGTTGAATATCCTATTAAAACCGCATAAAAATGTACTGTGATTCTGATTCAGATGAAATTTGTATAGTCTCAGCTAGCATCTGTTGTAGCTTACACTGCAGAGAGTATTCAGTCTGGATTTGCTTTCAATCCCCTCAATGACTAGTTATTTTGTAAATCAGCATTTATGTGTACTTGAGTACTTATGAGACAGCCATTTTTGCTATTGCAAAAGTTGATTTGAAGCAAGGCTTCAAACTTGGTTTAGGAATGCACTTAAAGAATATGTTGCCTCTTTCCTATCTCTTCACCCACTCCATCAATATTTGCTGTTCTACATTGAAAAATGTACTACATCAAAACCAGTCAGGTGTCCTGGTCGCATAAAACCAGGCACTGAATTATAAATACATAATTCAATAACATTTGGAACTTTTATCTATGTTTAAGTTTACTATTCCAGGTCAGAACAAAAGATCCTCTTTTATAAAGTCACTTTTGGTCCTGTTTTACTAAGGTTCTCATTTTCAAATGTGCTCAATGTTTCTAGGGATTAATGAATTAGACAGTGAGTAAAACAAATAATGGTTTCAGGAACTAGCTCTGAGCACAACATGTTTAGGCAGGGAAGTACTTGAGGGTTGATCTACCTTTTTCACAGCACTGCTTCATGAGCAGAATGTTGCTGTAACTGGAGTTAGCAATGTAGAAACCTGGGAAATGTCAGTCGACCATCTTGATTCTCCAATAACTGCAGCTACAAGGAAATCCCATTCATATTCAAGCTATAGGCCCCCTGCTGGTGAGCAGCTGTCAGGATTTTGTGTTCTGAGGTTTCTTCTATTTTTATTTTTGTTATTAACGTCCTCCTTGACCCTGGCTAGCTGCATCTCTGTTCACAATCATCCTATGATATACTTGGTAAGTAAGCCTGTAGCATAAGCCCATATACTGAAGGTTGCCCTCCACTAACTGTTAACTAATCAGAAGACAGTGCATGTTATCTTCACAGATTTCAGTAAGATTCACAAAAATTTAAGCTGCTTTTTGCTTTCAATGTAACTTATTTTAAATGGTGGATTCAGCAATATATTTAACCAAACTTTGGGTATAGGAAGTAAAAGTCTGTATGTAAATTATTCTATGTACATTTTGTTTGGGTATTTTGAGGGAATGAAAGCCTGGTAGCATTGGACTCCTGAGCCTGCTTTTTCTCTCCGAATATTTATCTTTTTGCACAGAGTTGAGTTTATTAATTTAAATATGAATTGGTCTAACTGTTCACAAAACTGTCCCATGCATGAAGCAGTTTCACAACCAATAAGTGGGGCTAGGAAAAAGCCACTAGCCCCACAGCGGTCTTCTGACTTCACATTTTCTGCTTGTGCCTTGAGGTGACTTTTTTCTAAGTAAAGAGAGACGAAAGTCTTCAAATCAAATACAAATTCCCTATTTAAAACTTGGCACATAGGAAGCAGACGCTCTCCCTTTTGGGAATGAGTTTAATACTGATAGCTCTGTTTTGAACTGTTTGTTTGTTGATGGGTGTCTTAGTCTGAGTTGCCTTCAAGTTGGCCTCGATCCTGCAGGTGGCTTCAAGTTAAGCCAGTTGAGGTTAGGATTGCATGTTTAATACTATTGAAAAGGTCCTGAGATTTGAGTAGATTCAGGTGAAATTTATTGTATGAAAGGCGATTTTATGTCCTTTTGTAAATACAATTTTCATTGTTTGAAAGAAAAACTGCTTTAAGCTTGCAATAACTTTTTTCCCTCTCCCCACCCCAAACTCCTTTGTTCCTCCTATTGTCCCCAACTACCTCTCCTGCCCTCAGGGCCGGCCCTCAGGTGATGCATTTATTCAGATGAAGTCTGCAGACCGTGCTTTCTTGGTTGCACAGAAATGTCACAAGAAGACAATGAAGGATAGATATGTGGAAGTGTTTCAGTGTTCTGGAGATGAAATGAGCTATGTTTTAATGGGTGGCACTTTAAATCGTAGCGGCTTGTCTCCGCCACCATGTAAGTTACCATGTAAGTTTTGAATTCTGACGCTCTCTTGCTGCTAAAGGCTGAAATTGTGGTAGGTGGAGGCTGGGGCTTTGTTTACCTTTTCATCTTTACCTGGTTTGCCATAATCAGTAATTCATTAATCAAGGCTTGAGGTTGAATGGGGGTTTTGATTTTTTTTTCTCTCCACTGCCCCCCCCCCCCCACCACTCCCCCTTCCAATGGCGAAATTGGACATGTAGTGGGCAATTTTTGCTTTTGAGGGTCCTTTCTGGAGCTCTGCAGTAGGTCTGCCGGGTAATAGGATTTTTATACTTTGTAGATGCTGCTCAGAGTTGCCAATGAGTTGAAGATAAGGTGGCCATTCACTGGGGTGTGGTAGGGTGTCTCTCCTGCTTAACACTCAAGATGTCATACATGTTCAAATTAGTGTTGGACTTGCACGAATATGAGCATGTATAGTTTTTAAAATGTAGGGATAAGCAGTATGCCAAATTAACTTGATGGATATGCATGCAGGCAAAACTGGATTAAGGAGTTTGTTGGTGACATTGCAATGGCTGCCCATGGAGTTCCGACTCTTCGAATGCTAATTATGCACTCGAGTGTTTGGGACCTTTTTGTCAGATACATAAGGTGATTAAATACCTATGCTGTTCTCATTTGTCCCTTTTTTTTTTTGTTTATCATGTAGGCCTTTCTCCACCCACGTACCCGACATTCTCGCCAGGTACTGCTGTAATACCAGCTGAAGCAGCGCTTTATCAACCACAAGCCTTGTTGGCCCCAGCACGGACAGCACCAGCACCACCGCCTGCAGTTGCCTATTATCCTGCTCAGGCAACAGCTACTCAGCTTTATATGAACTACACAACCTACTATCCAAGGTAAATGTTTCGGTGGCATCTCCTTCATTTTGTTACTGGTAATGTAATACTTGAGCCTTTAGTCAAAGAAGGTTTGTTTGCGATGTTTTCCTATAATTCAGTGTGCAAATGTATTGCATGGGATGATACTGAACCATGCAGCCAAGAAACATCTTGGGACTCTGCTTTCACTTTTATGGTGAATATTTGGACTGATTTTTTTAAGGCCACTTTCCTTCCAGCCCTCCAGTATCTCCAACGACAGTAGGATATTTTGCAGCTCCCCAAGCAGCAATGGCTGCTGCTGCCTCATCTGCAACCCATGCTGTGTTACCACAACCAGGAGCACTTGTTCGCATGCAGGGCTTACCTTATAACATTGCAACGAAAGACATCCTTAGCTTCTTCCAGGGATACCAGGTAATGATCATTAATTTGTACTTCTTGAGGATCTTTTCTTGTCCACTACAACATATTTTGATTTGAGGATATTCTGCATATATGCCTCCTTTTTTCAAGATTGCAGTGCAACTATGAAACTCAGATGTCTGTCTATATTATGGTTCACCTGTTCGCTAAGGCCTAAGGATATCTAACTGAGCAATTTTTTTTCTCATGCGTTCCATTTCTCTTGCTCTCCTGGATGTGTTGAATGACGTGCTGATCTTAAAGTGAATACATTTTGGACCACCTCTAGCTTGGTATGGCCATGTGAAAATGGGAGTACAATTTACATTGCACTGTATGTGGGTATTGATCTGACAGGTGTCGATGGTGATGTAATTTAGTGGGAGTTTGGTCTCTACCATCTCTGGGACAAATGAGATGATGGTGAGTTTTTGGGTTCCCTGTCCCTCCTCCCTCCCTCTCCCCCCTCTTTCCCCCCCCCCCACCCCCATATAGAATCGTTTCTATTTCATGGGGCTTTTGTACTGCATGTGTGAACACTTTAATGAGCAGTTGCAGTAATACCAGACCTGCTATAGTATAAACACCATTTATGTGGCAGTAAAATGTGCTGTCTCAAAATGACAGAGGCCCATTTAAATGCACAAGTTTTTAAATACAAATTTGAAAATAGGTTTATCTTTTAAATATGCTAGAATCCGATGTGCTTTGCATCACTTTCTTTCTTGACTGTTATTTGCTATTCTTCAGTATCTTGTTTACTGCTAGTAGTTGTGATGACCTGCTTATATCCAGTTCTGCCTGTCTTCTAATTGAAATTAAGGCATTTTAGTAAAATTGTCAAGTAGAGTTACAATCATTTTTGGGCCAATCCATCTGGTGCACAGCTTCTTCAAATATAAACGTACCATTTTATTTTTGTGTTCCAATGGGTAAAAGGTAATTTTGTTAAGAGAAATGTGCAATTATAGTCCAAGGCATGTCTTTATTAACCATGATGTGTACTTGTCCACTTTTTGCATAAGTGGCTGCTGATTTTTCCAGCTAAACATTCCACGAATGCATGTACTGTCAAGTTTGTAAGATGTACCCCAGCACTTTACTACCAAGCGGATTTTCTTTCCTAGAGTGCCCTGGAAATGGGGCATGTATCTGTAAGATTATCACCCAGCTGCTAGGTGTGCAAGGGAAACTTTTTTTACATTCTCTTCCTCTTGAGTGTGTAGTATTTTCTTAGTCCCTGCTCCTCATCCTCATATATCTAGAACTAAATACAAGCTTCTATCTTTACATTTGGTGAGTTCATTGAACTATCCTCAAAATGGCAACATATCCCAATATTTTAGATTTAAATGTAAAAGGTGCTTGATTTTGGTATTAATCTGCACATTTTTTTTTCCTTCCATTGGGCTGTGTATTATGTTTTATTTTGGTCTCCTTTTTGAATAAATGGCACTTTTAGCATTTGATATTGCTGTACATTTCCATTTTTATATGCAAAAGTCACCTGTTTAGATAGTCACAATGTGATGGTCTGTAAACATCTACTACAAAACAAGAACAGGCTAACAAGGTAGTAACTGGGAAGACAAACTAACTAATCTAGTCAAATCTATTTGTTTACGATTCAGATTAAAATCCTGGATTGGTACAAAAGTCTGTATCTTTCCCCACTGTCTGTCCCCTGGACTATTGCACAGAATGAGATTGTGACACATTAAACTTGCAGCAGAAATGAGTCATAAGGCAGCCAAATATTTTGAATACCCTCATTTACTCGATGTTTAGTTTTTGATCACTTGATCTGGGAGGTTTCCAACTAACATTTATATTTCTCTTTTTATTCTTTTCTGGATCGCCGCCTTCCTTCTCCCTCCATCTCCTCCCACAAAAAAATCACTTAGTTAAAATTGCATTCTATGCAAGCAGGTCTGGTAATATGCTAATATTTGCACAGCCTAGCCAATCCAACCTAGAATATTTTGCTGAGTGGGATTAGTCACAAGATAATGGTTTATTATAAAATGGTGGATGGGCCTATGCCAGGATTAATGATTCAACAGCAGATTGTGACTGCATTGTGTGAGTTTGTGATTGTACACATCTGCTTTTATTGTAATTTTGACTTTTTTGCTTCAGATGCCTGAAGCAATTTTTTTCCCCCACCCTTTGTTTGAATCTTGAAATTGGCAGGAGAGAATTTGTACTTTTAAACCAGTGTAATGAAAGTAAACTTGAGGCATCTTGGAAACTGGAAAAGACTAACAGGCACTTCCCAATCCCATTTGTTCACCTGTCCACAAAAAACATTTTTTTGTTGAACTATATACAGCTCAAATGCTGAAATTAGGGGGAAAAGTAACGATATGCAGTTCAAAGTGCTCCTAACTTCTCCTGAATATATTTTTTAGTTTATATTAAAAATGAATTGATGCCAGATCTAGGTTCAGGTATCATATCTATATCTGAATTCTTTTTAATGGGTAGTGGACTTGTGTTCAGTAACTAGAGTGGACTATACCACTGTTTAATTTGCTGTCCTTTTTCTATTTTGAACACATTCAAGGCTTTATATCAAATTATCATATCTTCATAACCTAGTGTTGCAGTGCAGTAATCTGTAGGCTGTACATCATACAGGGCTATATAGCATATGTGCTGGTTGTATGACCATTTATAATATGGCTGATGTATTAGTCAAATACTAGTTTTATTGTCTCCGTGGCTTGTTCTGCCATGATCAGAACAGAGCTTGTTTACGTCATGCAAGGGTTAATAGAGATATACGTGAACTGCAGTTTCAGATGTGATTGGATTGTCCATATTGCTTTTTAATTTTTAAATTCTTGGTGCCTTTAATCTTGCAGTTAAAGGACTGTTAATTGATGATCTGTAAAAGTTAAAATTCTCTCTTTCCAAGTAAAAGCCCAGGTTAAGAACTTTCTAGGTTTGGAATTTGTGGTGAAACATGAACTCACCAAGCAATGTTCCTTTTTGACTGATGCATGTATTCAAACTTGTACTGTAGTATGCACCTGATGACTACAGCGGCCTTATTCAGATGAACGAACAAGCAAGGAGTATGTTTCAGGCACCCAAAGAGTGGGTCTGTTTGTAGATGACCGCCTTTACAAATTTCGATAAGGTAAGAGAGAAACTTCCCAGCTGGCTCTGTGGCCAGGCTTCACTCTCAAGTGACATCAAGTGGTGTTTCCAAACTGGGATATTTATTTCTCTCTCTTCACCTCATCTCTGGGACTACTATCATCTTTCTTGACACCTTCCACTGATGAGTTGCAAATACATGGTGGCGTGGTTGCAGCCACCTTTTTGAGCAGTGGCGGTTGCAGTGCTTTTCCTAAAGGTAGCAAAGCAATTGGGGAGAAAAGTAAAACTTTTCTTTGCATGGCTAAGGTAATGCTGATTCTCCACTCACTGTAGTAATACATTCACTTTGTGCACAAATTAAACGAGAAGTTCTTTCTGCATAGTTTAATGAAGATATTTCTTGTGCATAGATTCCCCTTTCAAGAAGGAACTGGATTGGAAGTAAAAAGAATAGGTATAGAATGATCTAATTCTCTGGCCATAATGGTTCCTGTGCTGCTTTGGAAGACCAGGAAGATGAAGGTGTGAAGGGCAGCAAGACTAGGTTGGATAATGGAAGATGGATAAATACTCATTTATGATGAGGGCAATACAGAATTTTTTCCCCTCCAGCAATTACATAAGTAGATAGAAGGGGTTATACATCTGAAGAAATGGACTGAGTGGGAAGGAAGACATTCTCGATACATGTTATCTAACAAATAGAGAACTGGCTCTGAAATTAGTTTAATGGAGTTATTTGGAATAAACCATTCCTTTTTTGCTTTCACCAGTTTAGTCTACCCAAAATCTAAATTGCTTTAAGTTTGAGCAGATTTCTAATTTTACTGAACTTCAGGCATAGATTGATATTGTAACACTTCAGGAGTGTAACACCACTGAAGTCTAAATTCAATGCCCTGCATTTAATTTTTTTTTTTTTTTTTTAAACCCATCTAGATTGTCAGCACACCATTTTATTTGCTAATGCTACCTCTTATTTTCTGGTTTTATCTGCTGTGCAATTCTATATCGAAGAATTGCATAACTACTTTGCTGTCTTGTGGTGGTTACTCAATACTTCCCGAGTTCTACTGCTTTCCTGTTTTGTTTCCAACTTTTTTTTTATAGTTGACAAACTAGGTCTAAAAGAGGGATCCCTAATAATTTATCTAGATGGAAGCTCAATGAAAGACTGGCCAATGTAAAGTACATTGAACCACAGTAGTCAAATTTCACCGTTTAACAATTGTGGCAATTGAAAGTTTTTTGTTTAAGCATTTTGAAGTCTACGAGCTGGACGGACCAAATCAATAGATTGACTCGAGGTAATTTACCAAAATGTGCTGCTCCATCCAAGTTACAGAAGACATGCTAAAGACGCTCCAACTTTACATCAATGAATTTCTAAGCATCCTTCAATTTATTTTCTCTCTCTCCCTCAGCTTCATGCAGATGCGATCTTAGTTCTGTATAACTTTAATGGTC
Source organism: Heterodontus francisci (assembly GCF_036365525.1). Taxonomy (NCBI): domain Eukaryota; kingdom Metazoa; phylum Chordata; class Chondrichthyes; order Heterodontiformes; family Heterodontidae; genus Heterodontus; species Heterodontus francisci. The sequence goes on along the minus strand of NC_090387.1, from coordinate 61,202,000 downwards.
AGCCCAGTGGAGAAGCTTTGGTGACTTTCCCAACCATTGAGATGGCTACACGAGCAGTGTCGGAAAAGAATGGACAACCTATTGGTCATCAGTGTATAAACCTCAGATTGGTGTAAGACCTACAGATCGACTCGTCAGCCTTCATACCCATGGGAAAAACATAATCATTCCTTTTATAAAAAGGAATGTGGCCTTGTACAGAACATGGCCAAAAAAAAAGGAATCTGCATGTGTAGGACACCCCCTTTCTGCCAAAGGGTTGTGCACTAATGCAAAAGCCATAATAGACTGCAATATTCTGCATCAGCCTATTTTTAAACTGCCAACTCGCATTTATGATTTTGACTTTATACTGATGTGGAAGTGACTTGCAAAACTTGACGATGCTAAGTGTAGTTAAGTTATATATTTTATTTAAACCTAGTAGCTTCAGAGCCACATGTAGACTCACCGTTCTTAACATGCATGCAGTGTTTATGTTAAACCATTTGTATATTATGATACAAGGATGCTGCTTATAGGTAATGCCTTTAATGCATGCAATAGAAATTTTTTGTATATGCCTATAAGCTATAAAGATGAATTTTTTTTTTACACTAAGATGGCTAAGTGACAAACTATCTGCTGTTGGAGCACTAATACTGTTATCCATGATTTTTTTTCCCTGAATTATTTTCCCCCTGTGCCTTAATGCAAAGTGCAATATCAGCAGAACAAAGTTTTGAAAAGGCCTCGTGTGAGGCTAAATGAGTTGTACGTACTTTAGGTTAATAGAGCAAGTTTGAAACTTGAAACAGTCGAAAATTGTATGCTTTGTATAGCCAAACAATAAAAGTTTAAAGATGCATAAATGAGTTTGTTTTCTTCTTGCAAGGTCTCAGCAGTTTTTGCTAACCACTGAATTAGTTCAATCTGATAAGTACAGCGAACCTCCATTAATTTTTCTTTACTCTGTCATCTTGAAGATGACAATTCATGCTGGAGTACTGTTAGCAAGGACAGTGGTCATGCTTCAGTAACTCACCCAAGTGGTCATTGAGTGTGGCAGCAGGCTATTGCTTGTGGGAGGGGTTATTGCAACCAAGGCCAGCTATCTGTCCTGATCAGAATGCCATGCAGATTTCAGTTTTGCATAAGGAAAAAATATAAATGAAGTCTGAGTTCGCTCTCTGATCATCTCTCCACCCACACAAAGCAAAGAAAAACTCATCTATAAAGGCTAAATATGTATATAAACTGTAGCTTGGCTTGCATAGGATCAACCTATGAGTTTCCTACTCTGACTCTATGGCATTTTTAGTCAAATTGGCTTGTTATGCAAAGGAAAATTAGTAGAGACATCAGAAATTGTCCTTCCAGGGATGCCCACGTAAACTGGGTGTGACCGAGTAAGGACAGATATGAAAATAGGGAGGAAAAGGATAGGTTTACCAGTAGGTTTTGGGCAGTGGATGTTGTCTTTATGGATTTCAGTAAAGCCTTTGACAAGGTCCTTCATGGCAGACTGGTACAAAAGGTGAAGTCACACTGGATCAGAGGTGAGCTGGCAAGATGGATATAGGACTGGCTTGGTCATAGACAGAGGGTAGCAGTGGAAGGGTGCTTTTCTGAATGGAGGGATGTGACTAGTGGTGTTCCGCAGGGATCTGTGCTGGGACCTTTGCTGTTTGTAGTATATATAAATGATTTGGAGGAAAATGTAGCTGGTCTGATTAAGTTTGCGGATGACACAAAGGTTGGTGGAGTTGCAGACAGTGATGAGGATTGTCAGAGGATACAGCAGGATATAGATCGGTTGGAGACTTGGGCGGAGAAATGGCAGATGGAGTTTAATCCGGACAAATGTGAGGTAATGCATTTTGGAAGATCTGATACAGGTGGGAAGTATACAGTAAATGGCAGAACCCTTAGGAGTATTGACAGGCAGAGAGATCTGGGTGTACAGGTCCACAGGTCACTGAAAGTGGCAACGCAGGTGGATAAGGTAGTCAAGAAGGCATACGGCATGCTTGCCTTCATCGGTCGGGCATAGAGTATAAAAATTGGCAACTCATGTAGCTGTACAGAACCTTAGTTAGGCCACACTTAGAATATTGTGTACAATTCTGGTCGCCACACTACCAGAAGGACGTGGAGGCTTTGGAGAGGGTACAGAGGAGGTTTACCAGGATGTTGCCTGGTCTGGAGGCTTTTAGCTATGAGGAGAGGTTGGATAAACTCTGATTGTTTTCACTGGAATGACTGAGGTGGAGGGGCAACATGATAGAGGTTTACAAAGTTATGAGCGGCATAGACAGAGTGGATAGTCAGAAGCTTTTTCCCAGGATGGAAGATTCAGTTACTAGGGGATATAGGTTTAAGGTGCGAGGGGCAAAGTTTAGAGGGGATGTGCGAGGCAAGTTCTTTACACAGAGGGTGGTGAATGCCTAGAACTTGTTGCCGGGGGAGGTGGTGGAAGCAGGTACGATAGCGACGTTTAAGAGGCATCTTGACATACGTGAATAGGATGGGAGTAGAGGGATATGGTCCCTGGAAGTGCAGAAGGTTTTAGTTTAGACAGGCATCAAGATCTGCGCAGGCTTGGAGGGCCGAATGGCCTGTTCCTGTGCTGTACTGTTCTTTGTTTTGGGTGCTCATGAAGCCATAATGCAGTTATCAGCTGTGTCCTTCAGGAGTAGGACTACACAAGACTATTCAACCCTTCTCTCCCCATTCTACCTTTTTCCCTTTCTGCCCCACCCTGCCAAACCCCATTGAGTCAATGGTCCAATCCTCCACACTGTTTGTACCAGGAGAGGTAGAAAACTTGCATTAAACCTAAATTAAAAGCACTTGGAAATTCCTAACTCCCTAAAATTTGAACAGTCGAGAGCAAGGGCTCTCAGAAACTAACTTTACACTACTTGTAACTGGAAATGTCCTCGACCCTCTTGAATTCATCACGTTCCTTTTTTTTTAAAAAAGGGCTGTATTCACTCTTGCTGTATATCTTGACCATTTGTTTCTCAAGGTAATGACTGGAAAGAAATACCTGCTAGTGTGTAATATCACTTTTCTTTAGTATTAGATTTGACTTCTATTATCCAAACTGTATCAAGCATTTTTATTTTCAAAAACTTCAGTTACATTTCTGTCTAAGCCTCCATTTCTCAAGTAAATAATACTCTAACTCTTTGAACCCTCCAAAACCCTAAGATTTGGTCTCATCCCAGTTGTCCTAAAGCCTCCACGTATAGGATAATTGTCTGAAACTAACAAGTGCATGACATTGCACTTGGTTTAATGTGAACATCTGCCAAAAAAGGTCCTATTTATAAAATGTATCTAAATCAGTTGGTACCCATTAATTTCATCTGTGCTTTTAAATGCGAGGGCACATTTCTGTATCATCTGTAAATGTAATAATTCAATTTTAGGCTTCCTCTCAGCCATTAATATAACAAGATAAGGAGAGAGAAAGCGGGTAAAGTTTGCTGTCATTACGGACATGAAAATATTTGCTGTCCAACTTGCTCAATGTCTGTCAATTGTGTGGAATCAATGGAAAATAGAACATATCGGAGCTGTTCAGAAATGCTAGTAAGGGAACATACACCTTCCCCTCCCCAAAGCGTGTGCCAGAAACCCATAAATCAGTACTCCTTGCTGTTCCAAGTAAGTTGAATGATGAGGTCTGAATGAGTGCCTTCTGTAAAACTCATGTGCAGAAGCCAATTATTAATAGTGCTTAGTTTAAGAAACCGACATCAGAGTAGATGAGCCCCTCCAATCTGGCACCATGCACATGCGAGTTAATGTAAAGGACAAATTGGTAGATTGATTTGCTGAAAATAGCCAATAGCTTGCTGATAATTGCAGAATAAGCTGAAGAAAGGAACATGGTGAATGTATCACCTTTTAATGAAAGGTCAAGGGCATGATCACGGAAATGAAAAGCTGGTTTAGTTTTGCACCAGCGGTAGTGAAAATAATGTGTATAATGGATACAATTCAGGATTAATACCATATCTTAGTTAATATCAGATTTGCCCGACATCACTTTTTTTCACCAACTTTGTCAGCTGAGCTAAATGAGTGTCTACCATTTGGCTGTATAGGGCCCTTTTAAGAATAGACCAGGTTATGGCAGGAGGGAGGGGATGGTAAGTGGAAAGGAAGGATATGATGAGCTAGGATATGAAGATGTGAATAACAGAATCTTAGCTAAGTTTGAGTTTGTGTGGATTGGAGCTTGGGGAAACCATTGAGGAGGATTGTGGAAAATGAGTCTTGAGGTAATTTATTTAGAGATACAGCACTCAAACAGGCCCTTTGGCCCACCGAGTCTGTGCCGACCAACAACCACCCATTTATACTAATCCTAAATTAACCCCATATTCTCTACCACATCCCCACCATTCTCCTACCACCTACCTACACTAGGGTAAATTGGCCATTGTAAATTGCCACATCAACCTGCAAGTCTTTGGCTGTGGGAGGAAACCGGAGCACCCGGTGGAAACCCACGCAGACACAGGGAGAACTTGCAAACTCTGCACAGGCGGTACCCAGAACTGAACCCAGGTCGCTGGAGCTGTGAGGCTGTGGTGCTAACCACTGTGCCGCCCAAATGAAAGCATAGATAAGGATTGTAGCAGTGGTGGAAAAAGGGTAAGGGAAAGGATGGGTAATGTAAAAGTAAATCTTAGTGATAGGATGAGCAGTTTGAAACTCGGCAGAGTCAAATGACATATAGTCTGTGCATCATCTGCCTCTAACTCTGTGCCTCCTTAGTGTGATGGAAATCACACCTCCCAAATGGAAACATATTAATATAGTCATATATTGTTGCTTGAAACTTTTTTTTTTACTGGACATTGCCAATAACTTGTTTAAAAAAGCAGAACTGAACAGCTGAAAACATGGTTGCACATTTGCATTCTGAGAAGACGAGGGCTGGCTGAGACACACATGAATAGAGAGACGATGGGGGTGCTCCTTGATTCAATTTGCAAGATTGGTATGGGCAATAGTGGTGATCAAAATCCTTTGACTGTGTAAGAGCCAAAACTCCTCCCCCCACCGAGTGTGTCGAGAAAGCTTTGAAATCCAACAACACTCCCAGAAACTGCTGTTTCAAACAAAGAGATGGCCACATGACCTACCTGCTGGTAAGACTAGGGCTTTTGAATTGCGCCTCGGAAAGGAAACGGACTGTAATTCTGAATCTCAAGAAGAAGACATCTCTCACTCTCTCCAGCAAAGTCCCAGGAAGACCAAGGGGGCAGCTTCTATGCTTTAAGACAACAGACAAATCCTCTCTTCGCCCTTCTGGTACAAGAGAAGCAAGCCTGGAATTGTACACGTGGCTCCAGCAAGGACTCCAAGACCTTAACGTCAATTGAGGACATTGTAACAAGGACATTAAGAACCGTATCTGTATTCCATTTATTATAAACTGTACTTCAACCCCCCCCACCATCCACCCCAACTCTTTCTTCCCTTCTATCTATTTGTGTGTGCGTGTGTGTCTCATATGCCTGTGAATACAGATGCATTGTATATTTTAGTAATTTTAACCAGGTTAGAGTGATAATGCTAATAAACTTACATCTTTCTTGTTTAAACTCCAGAAAACCTGTCTGATTGATTCATTTGCAATTACAATCAGAGTGCAGTGAGCAAGGGCTCACTGAGGTGGTAAGCTAAAATCACTATTTTAAAAGATAAACCTTGTTACGGCCAAACCAGGACAGGGGAAAGAGGAGAGCCTGAGATCCCTTCCTCACCCGGTTGTAACATCAAGTAGAGTGGAAAAGACTACAGAGGTTTTAGTGGGTTTTAGTTTTCCCAGTATTTCAGTTGGAGAAAGTTCTAGCTCATCCATGACTTGATGTCAACTAGGCAATCTGACAGCACAGAGATCGGTGGTGATGCAGTAAAGTTGTGGTGTGATCAGCATATATAACTAACCCTATGTCTGGTACATAATGTTTCTAAGGGGTAGCATGCAAATGAAGGAAAGAAGGAGTGAAGGATGGAATCATCAGTTACACCAGTGGTCGGGTGGGGAGATGTACTGACTACACTTGGACAAGTGAATGTAAACAAGTAGGAGTGGTTAATTGTGTTGAATACTGGAACTGTTAAGGGATAATGTGCTATGCTGAGTCACAGAGAATATCATTGGGGGCTGATTTAGCCCATCCCAATGCTCAGCTCTACTTTCTGAAACTTCCTCCCTGAAGCTCTTCCTTTGCTACTTCTCTCTCTCTTGGAAAAGCCTCCTCAAAACCCTTCATTTAAGCAGTATCTTCAGTCATCTTTCCTAACTCTGCTTTACTCCTTGGTACCTGCACTTATGAAAAGCAGCTTGGGACATTTTACAGCAAATGGCTCCATAAAAATGCAAGTTGTTGCTTTGAAAATGTTCCTATCTGTGTTTGCATCCTGATAAAATGATGCTTAACCCAGATGATCCTGTAGTTTTGCCATCAAAGTACAACAGGCAGTCTGCCATTATTTGCACAGCAATAAATCTGGTTAACTTTTTGCTACTAGCTAGAACCTGGCAATAAACTGCTCCCCTGCCCTGGCTGGGCAGTAAAAAGTTCATATCAACAGTAAAATAAAAGTCTTATGGATCTGAGTGACAGAGACATTTTTGCCTATATATCGTTTCTCTTTCATTATATCTTACAATTGGTCTGCTTTAGTATAAATTCTGAAAACTTACCTTGAAGGTGTTGCAACAGGAGAAAACCATTCACCACTTTATCAGTTCCAGTTCAAAAGCAAAATACGGCAGGTGCTGGAAATCTGAAATTTAGACAGGAAATACTGCAAATTCCCAGCAGGTCGGGCATCATCTGTGGAGAAATAAAATAAGTTTGCATGTTATGTTCTGCTGAAAAGTTATTGATCTGAAACGGTAACTTTGAGCTGGATTTTGTTATCGCGCTGCCAGGAACGGGTGCGCAAAATGGCGGCTGTCCATCATGTGACCTTTGCAGCTGCACCGCCACGATTACGCGGCCACTTACCACAATGATGGCTGCCGCCCCCCCCCCCCCCCCCCAATCTCGTGGCATTGGCGACCCTGTGAACGGCTTCACCTGATGTCGGCTCAGGTGCTGGCGCCATCTTTAAAAGGCTGCCATCCCTGCAATTACTCATCTTGCATTTGAGACCAGCTCATTGCAGCAACACTTCTTCACTTTGGATTCATTTTGCATCTCAGCAAACATTCCCTGGGCACCATTGCCAACATGGCAGACGTAAGAGCAAGGGTGGCCCCCATGGGTTGGTGATGCCTCCCTGCTGATTCTCCTCCAGACTGCAAGGGAAAGGAGGGAGATTCCCTTCCCCAGTGACAGCAAGAAAAGGTCCTCCCGCCTGACCAAGCAAGCCTGGACTGAGATTGCAGAGGAAGTCAGCAGCCGTGGGGCCACCTGTCATAAATAGGTCCAGTGCCTGAAGAGGGTCAATGACCTCCTACCATCAGCCAAGGTAAGTTGTGTGGTTCCACAAAGATTGCTGCGATTCACTTGCCCACAGCGTAAAGTCACATGATTGCCACAGCCATTCTAATGATAGGAGGGTCATATCATAATAATAGTTGATTACAGACTACATAATTGAGACCAGTCTCCCTCATTTCTATCATAGCCCAGTTTAGACTCATGACAGATAGAGTCATTATGAGGGCAGGTGAAGAATGGGGGCCCATGTTAGTATTGACGTGCTGTAGAGACATTTAGAACTTAACATTGACTGCATCCTTGATCTCTCAGAAGAGGGCCCATACTCAGGACCAATGGCGGGTTGGTTGACCTGAGGCCTCTGTTGCACACCGAAGAGAAGGTGCTGGAGTTAGCCGGGAGCCGAGGAGCACATGCCCTATCGGACATCGAGCTCGGGGTCCCAGTTGAAGAGAGTGATTATTGACACAGAATGAATCGAACTTACATTTCATATACCAATGCTATGCTGTCATCATTGCGACATATGTACCATCACACCTAAATGTCTGTGCTTCACATTGTATCTTGCAGGGCAGAGCTCACAAAAGCTTGCAGACACCAAGGGAATGGCAACAACCTCTGAGGATGAGCAACACTTAGAGGATGCACTGTCCCATGACACTCCTGCATCTTCCACCAGTGCAGATACTCTCACCTTGGTGAGTATCCGATCGGCATTATATTTGGGGTCACAAGCTGGTGAGAGCACCACAAGTACGCCCAAGCAGCTGGCTGAGGCTGAGACAGCCGAGGCCTCTGACAGTCAGAGGATTGTAGGTGTCCAGGCCCATGCTGAGCCCCAGGCTGATGAAGAACCTCTGGTGTCAACAGCACAGGGCATGCTGGAGCTGGAGGGAGAGGTAAGGCAACGTCTGGCAGAGATGCCAGAGGCCATGCGCAGCCATGAGCGGATGATAGAGGACTTCATCCATGCCATGACCGCTGCCATATCTCATGGCTTCATTCATCAAGAGGTTGGCGACCCTTATGGAGAGCCTTATTCCACAGATGTGCCATGACCTGCAAACCGTCACCTTGGCCATGACTTCAATACAGCTGTGGCAGGGCGAGAGAAGGTCCAGGAGCCTGGGGAATGTTCCTGCTCCTGGTCCTTTTCCGAAGAGCAGTGAGGTTCCAACAAGACTTGAGAGGGAGGAGGAGAGGCTATGCTCCACATCTGGTGTCTCCCCTCAGGGTGAGTCGAGTGTGGACACTGGCTCCTCAGCCCTTCCGCCAGTGAGTCCAGCTCCAGCAACTGCGATGCCTGAGCACAGTCCTGTGCTGCTGCAGGAGGCCTTTAAACAGCCAGGGCCCTCCAGGCCTCAGGCACCGAGAGGACAACCGCCGAAGGTTGAGGTTGACACCTCAGGCGAAGGGCTATCCTGATCAGCAGGCTGCCTCCAGTCCAGCTGCTAGCGCAGACATAGCACCGCGAAGGAGCAGCCGCAAACGAATTAAAAAGACACCTTGACACACATGGGTATTCATGGGTGAGACATGTTTAAACATAGACATGTTTACTTTAATTAAATGTGTTTTCCTGCCTATCATCAGCTTATATTATCTGAAAACCACGTTCCACCATGCAGTGATTATTTGTCTTTAGATTATACCATAAACCTTACAGTATTGCCAATGTCAGCAGTGACATCATTACCATGCCAATATGCATGGTGTAATTGCACAAATGATGTCACATGGGCAATGGCTCAGTTTGTTGCTGCCAGTCATGCTAGAGAGACAGTTGTTACGGAGACAGAGGACTACAGACGACATGCATGATGGTGAGTTTTGTTAGCAAACATATTTATTGAAGTTCACATATTCTGGAAGTACCCAATTATTAGTCTCTGCCTTGTCTCCTTTGTGCGCTGATCACCATTCTGGCCTCCATCACTGCTCTCTGATTTCCCATGCGGCTTGTCCTTGTGTGCCCTCTGTGTCCTCATCGTTAGAAGATGTGTCATGCTTCCATATGTCTTCATCTTGCAAGGCCTCCCCCCTCTGTATTGCAATGTTGTGAAGAATGCAGCAGACTATGATGATGCGCCCAACCTTGTCTGGTGCATACTGTAGGGCTCCACCAAATCGACCAAGGCAGTGGAACCGTATCTTCAGCACACCAATTACCTGCTCGATGAGCGCTCAGGTGGATCCATGGCAGGCGTGGTAACGCTCTCGTCATGCAGGGCCCCACCTGCCAAGACTGAGGCATATTAATTTCACCACATGAACATTGATTTTAAACTGTTACTGGAGTAAAGAAAATACTTACTTTAAAAAAAACACCAGGCCCTGGACTGGAAAGACATTTGCATATTTACAGACAGTGTTTAAAAGGCACAAAAGACCATTCCCTGACACATTCAATCCACAAAGGACATTTAATTACCACATGTTGAAGATGGAGGAGCTTGCACTCTCGGTTGACTGCTAAGATGGCCGAATACACAAACGGACGTGGTCACACCAGCTTGTCACATGACTAACCTGCTGGGCAATCTGAGTTTCTTGAATTTGAACTTGCTACAGAGTTTTGAACTGGCAGAAAGGTGTTTGCTCCTGGACTGAGAAGACCTCTCTTCTGCCTGCTCCCATCTCTTTGTCACAGAACTGAAAACCACGGAAGACACAGAGAAAAGTCTCCTACATTGAACAAGGTTTAAGAAGAATACTGGGCCCCAACGAAAAGCAATATCTACCTACAAGCCTACAAACAAGGACTACAGCAAGCTCGAAGCGCAGTAACAAAAAAACCCTCTTCAGATATTGCCTCAAATCTTTCCACTTTATTTTTCTTCTGCTCTTTTCTGTCTCTGTTTGCATGTATTGCCTATGCATGCTAGCGTGGGCGCATTGTGTATATGTAGGCGACAACCGAATTAGAGTTTAATTTTAAGTTTTAATAAATTTCACTTTTCTTCTTGAAACCTAAGAAAGCCTGCTTGTGCTCATTTCTTTGCCTTATAATTGGAAAGCGGTGAACAAGGATTCACCAAGGGCGAGCAAAGAACACAGTGTGTTTAAAATCAAACCCTGTTACAGAAAGACCAGGTGAAGGCTGAGAGGGACCCCTAGATACCTTTCTCACCTGGTCGTAACCCTCTTCAGCATCATTGGTGGGGTTCCTTACTGGTGTCAGAAGCCATGACATCAAGTCTTATCCCCAAGAACCCACCCAAGAAGGTGAGTGCTGGGGAGTGAAAAACAGTGGCACCTCGGACTGGCGCAGTTTGTACGAGTCAGGGCAGCTGCCCGGGAAACGGGCACATACTTGTAGGAACTGCTTTCTGTGGCTGCATACTAGTTGGACATTGATGGAATGAAACCCTTTTCTGTTTATGAAGGTGGCTGGTTGGTCCATGGGAGCCTTGATGGGCACGTGCGTGCAGTCAATGACACCCTGCACCTGTGGGAATCCCGTAATGGCCCCGAATCCAATGACCCTCTTGGCCTGACTCTCAGGATCTGTCCTGTAGTGGACATTGTCGCCGGCCTTCCTGAACAGAGCATCGGTCACCTCCTTGATGCAGCGGTGCACTGTGGATACAGACACCCTACCCATGCCGCTGGTGAATTCCTGGAATGATCCAGAGGTGTAGAAATGTAAGGGCACAACAGTTCTGATGGCCACAGGCATAGGGTGACCACCAAAGTCCATTGGTTGCAGGACTTCATTCAGCAGTGCGCAGATGTGTCATGTACCTCTCTGATTATCCACAGTCATCTCTGACATTGGCACTCTGGCATCTGGAGGTATGTCATCCAAGACCTATCGACTCACTGGCTTATCTGGACTCATCTGCGCCTTGGTGGCTGCTGATGCTCGCGTCTGGGAGCTTCCTCTTGAGCCACAGCTGCCTCTTGCGCCTGTATCTGGTAGAGATACCTCATCACAGCAAGGAGATCCAGGAAAACGGGATGGATCATACCCATCTCTTTGCTCCTGGTAACTTCGGATTTCTTTAAATCCAAGTACACCTATCTGGGCAGAGATTTGTGTTAATTCTGCTTCAGCAGTATTCCAGCTTGAGCTGAATGGTATGGTTTGATGTTCCCCTCACAACTTTTAAATAATTGTGAGCCATCATGATCATAGGAATATCATTTGAGATGCCTACACTGGACCCCCGACAAAAGCAACCGATACAGTTTCCCAGTTCTGCCTCCCCACCTCCCCCCCCAAACAATGTATCCACTTGCAGAGTTCCCCACTTCACACCCCCTCCCCCCAACGATATCCACTTGCAGAGCTCCCCTCCTTCACACCTAACAGAATCTCCTTGCAGATTTCCCCTCCAAACCCCCCCATGGTATCCACTTGCAGAGTTCCTCCCCTTTACCCCCCCACCCCCCCTTCAATGGTGTCCACTTGCAGAGTTCCAACCTTCCCTCACATCTGCAGATTAACCTTCGTGGCAATGTCTGATTTTGAAAATAATTCAACAGCATAGCAAGGCATAACTTACCAAACCTTTGCAGGCACCGAGGACTCTCACCTTGGTGGCGCCAACTTTTCAAGGACGGGAAAGTGAAGGCACGTGAGTGCCACACATCAAGCAGAAGATTGCAAACGGATGGTAGGATTGCAGCGAATTGCATTCTAATTAATGCAAAACACTATTTAACATATTTAAATTCCTGTCCCACCACAGAACTTCGCCACTTCTGGGAAGATCGGAACCCAGCATTATGGCGTTGGGCTATATGGCAGACAATTCTGCTTTGATTCTCCAGCACCCCCACCATAAAACCCTTCAGGCTCAGCACAAAATCCAGCCCTGTGTTTCGCACTGCACAGATGCTGCCTGACCTGCTGGGAATTTGCAGCACTTTCTGTTTCCATTCTTGGTGCTAGTTCATTGATGCTTGGTAATACTTCTGCACCAAAATCTGAGTGGAAGAGAGAGACATATTGGTTTTAGTTTTCAATGTATTCCTGGAATACTATGAATTCTATGCTTTTTATATGTTTCAATAAATCTGCTTAATGAAGACCATTCTTTGAAATGTACAGAGTTGCAGAATGGAATAATGTGGACCCTGGTGATTAGGATCAAATGTTGGAATGTGGAATTCTGGTAGTCATAAGGCGGAAGCCAGTGTCCAAATGTTAAAGGGTCATAATTCTTATGTAATAGTGTTTTCCAGTCCTTCAATCAATTTTCAATGGGCCGATGATTGTGTTAAGAGCAGAGCAATGGAAGAATTTTTGAAGTGTGTTCAGGAGAATTTTCTTAATCTCAGTATGTTTCCTGCCCAACAAGGAAGCAGGCATTGCTGGATCTAGTTCTGGGGAATGAAGTGGGTCAAGTGGAGAGTGCCACAGTGGGAGGCATCTCAGGAATAGTGATCATAGTGTTATAATGTTTAGATTAGTTATGGAGAAGGACATGGAGCAATCTAGAATAAAACACTTAACCAGAGGAGGGCTAATTTCAGTGAATTGAGGAATAAATTGGAATCAGAGACTGGCAGGCAGAAATGTAATGGAGCAATGGGCAGCCTTTAAAGAGGAGATGGTTTGGGTTTATTTCCACAAGGGGGAAAGGGAGGTTAACCAAAGCCAGAACTCCCTGGATGCTGAAGGAGTTACAGAGTAGGATGACGCAGAAAAAGCAGGTATATGACAAATGATATCTTGGTAATACAAGGGAGAATTAGGCTGAATATAAAAAGTATAGAGAAGTGGAAAAATAAATACCAGTGACAAAGAGACAGAATGAGAATAGTTTGGTGGCTCATATAAAAGGGAATCCAAAGGGCTTCTATAAGCATATTAACAGGAAAAAGGTTGTCAGAGGAGGGATGGGGCTGACTAAATGGGGATCTATTGGTGGAAGCAGAAGGCATGGCTGAGGTACTGAATGCATACTTTGCATCACTGTTTATTAAGGAAGAGGGCATTGCTAAAGCTACAATAAACAAGAATGCTGGATGAGAGAAAATTAGATAAAGAGGAGGTATCAGAAAGGCTGGCAGTACTTAAAGTGGATAAGTCTCCTGGTTCAGGTGGCATGCATTCTGGATTGCTGAGGGAAATAAAGGTAGAAGTTGTGGGGCGGCGCAGTGGTTAGCACCGCAGCCTCACAGCTCCAGTGACCCGGGTTCGGTTCTGGGCACTGCCTGTGCAGAGTTTACAAGTTCTCCCTGTGACCGTGTGGGTTTCCGCCAGGTGCTCCGGTTTCCTCCCGCAACTAATGACTTGCATGTTGATAGGTAAATTGGCCATTATAAATTGCCCCTAGTGTCGGTAGGAGAATTAAGAGAAGGTGGGGATGTGGTAGGGAATATGGGATTAATGTAGAATTAGTATAAATGGGTGGTTGATGGTCGGCACAGACTCGGTGGGCCGAAGGGCCTGTTTCAGTGCTGTATCTCTAAACTAAACTAAACAGACTCAGTGGGCCGAAGGGCCTGTTTCAGTGCTGTAACTCTCTATGACTTGTGGGGGTGGTGGCCACAATTTTCCAATCCAGAGGTGGTGCCAGAGGACTGAAGGATTGCAAATGTTACACCCTTGTTCAAAAATGGGGGAGATGGATAAACCTGGCAACTACACACCAGCCAGTTTAACATCGGTGGTGGGGAAGTTTTTGGACACAATAATCCAGGATAAAATTAGCAGCCCATTTGGACAGGTATGAATTGATAAAGGAGACCCTTTACAAGAAAATCATGCTTAACTATCTTGATTTAGTTTTTTTATGAGGTAACATAGAGTGGATAAGGGCAATGCAGTTGATGTTGTTTCAAAAGGCATTTGTTAAAGTACCACATATTCGGTTTAATTAGTAAAATTAAAGCTCATGGGATAAAAGGGGCAGTAGCACATTGGCTACAAAATTGGCTAAGGCATAGACAACAGAGACTTGTGATGAACGGCTTTTTTTTTTGGACTTGTGGGTGGTATATATTGGAGCTCCCCAAGGTTCAGTATTGGGACCACTGATATTTTTGATATACATTAATGATTTGGACTTGGGGGTATGGGGCACAATTTCAAAATTTACAGATGACACAAAATTCCTTTTCAGCTATGCAAAAATCATCAACCCAAACAATTCCTCTGAAATCACTACAAATAAAGCAACAGCAAGCCAGCTTTAAAGAAAAGCTTCCAGTAAAGCCAGGGCACTTTCAAATAAAGGAACCCTCCTTATATGGATGAGCCACTCTGTGTGGGCAAAACCTTGCCCAAAGTCCCATCTGGCATTGGGCCTTATTACAATAATTACCATATACAGAGTAGTATTCCACAGGCTTACAGCAAACACCATGGAACCTCAAGACAATTTACCCTTAGTTTTTAGTTTGGGGGTTGTTCCTGGTTTTGCCCTCTATAACTTTCTTTATTCTCTTGTTAAGAAAAACTGCTGTGCCAAAGGAGGATTTTATAATTCATCAGTTGGAAACTTACATGAAACTTGTAAAAAAAAAGGAACTGGAATCTTACCTTTTTAAAAAAATTGGCAGCCAAGATGACCACCACAATTAGCATCTGAAATACCTCACATTCCAGGTCATCGAATTGGAGACACATGGCTAACAAGAAGCCCATCCAGAACAATGCTATGGCTAACTGAGTAGATTATCCATATTACCCTCGTTAGCAGGACATTCAAAACCATCTTGAGGCATTCATGAGTGGAGATGTCCCTCTGGGGGTAAACACTGACAATACCACCTAAGAGAGGTTTTGGGTTTTAGACTTTGGACCTCATCAAAAATAAAGGGGAATTGAGAGAATCATGTGACCATCTCCCCAGGCTGTGTAAAACTGGGAGTTTTGTTACACACAGCAGACAAGTTACTGAGACCTCGAAGCAGACAGGCTTCATGTGCTAACCAGGCAGAACCCCAGTGGGACTGTGTGTGTCTCGCTCTCTCTCCAGATAACATCACAAGTCTGTGACTGTGGACCATCCAAGCCTACAGATTACTACAGACAGAGACCCGAGGAAAAGCTACCTACAATTCTGTCTTCAAGAAAATCCTGAGCCAGGTGTGCCAACCACAAAGTGCACTGCTACTTTGTCAAAGACTGCAAGATCACAACTTCAGCCGGAAGACAATGGAATCATCCAACCCTACAGATTGTGTATTAATTTTTACTTGTTCTGGACTCTAATCCAAACCGAATTATTTCTTATCACTCTATAATCTATTTGTGTGTATGATTCCCGTGTGCATGTGTGAGTGAAAGTGTAGCGTAATTTGAATTATTTTATCTGGATTGGGTTTAATTTTTTTAAGTACAATAACCTCACCTCTTGTTTAACCTCAAGAAAACCTGTCCAAGTATTTCTTTGCGATCACAACAAAGGTAAAAAAGTTAAACACTCACTGAAGTGGCAAGCACAACCACTGTTTAAAAATGGAATAAAACCTGTTGCGGTCAAACAAGAGGAAAAGCAAGAGGGGAGCCTCGCAACCCCTCCTCACCTGATCGTAACACTCTCAATGTCAGTTAAATCCAGAACAACCTCCCTGAAGGCTCAGGGAGGCCCGTAACCTGAAGCCTTCTTCCTGTCAGCCTTTTCCTGTTTTGTGCCAACTTGCTCTGCAAGCAGAGAAATAATAATGATATTGGAAATCTTGAGGGCACGTACAATGCCGCTCAAATGCCCATCCTACATCCCAACCGATTATGGGTAAGCTAATATGCATCATAAAGCTAATCTTTAATGGAAGAATTTTTGGGCATACTTTGAACTATGTGGTTGGGTGTGATGCATATCCTGTGGCACTACCATGGGGGAACTGTATTCTTGCTTGTGTTCTTGGCATGAAACCTTAGGCAGTGTCTGGATCCATATTGGCTCCATCACCAAGATTGCCTCTTTCCACCTCTATAAGATGTCCCGTCTCTGGCCCCGCCTTAGCCCATGTGCTGCTGGAATTCTCTCCCTTCACCTCTCTCCACCTCTTTGACCAAGCATTTGGCCACCTGTCCTATTGTCTCTTTCTTTGGCTCTTTGTCAATTTTTCTCTGACTTCACTTCCATGAAGTGCCTTGGCATGTTTTACTATGTTAAAGACGCTATTTAAATGCAAGATGTGTGTAATAGATTGAGAAAATAAAATTCTGTTGCATGCAGACATTGCCCATAATCCTTCTGTAGCCATATTGGGTAGCTTTATTGTAGCAAATATTTGGGTGTCTGTCCTACAGACCCCCATCTGCCAAGCATGAGGCATATTAATTTTGTCATATAATAATTGACTTTAAACTGTTGCTTGCGTGAAGAGATGACTTGTTTGTAGATCACCTGAGACTGGACTAGAATGATATTTGCATACTAAGAGATACTGCTTGTGGAGACAAAGGGCTATTCCCTGCTCCAACTAACCCAAATGGATTTTGATCACCAGACATTGAAGGTGTAAGGAAGAGCATTCCAGGCCCTGCTAAGATGATACAATCCACAGAGCCAGGACTGGTTAAACCATCTGGTCACATGACTAACTGGCTGGTCCAGGGTTTTTTGAACTAGCCACAGGACAGTTTGAATTCGGAAGGCAGTGTACAACTGAAGCTGAAATAAGCAAGTTTCTTGCCTGGCTGTCTCTCTCTCTCATTTTCTCCCAAGCCACTGGACCCATGGAAGACACGCAAACCTCAAGAGAGAAAAGACTCCTACATCGGAACAAGTCGAAGTGTGAACTGGGTCCCAACGAATTTCAAGACTTACCGGCAACCAGAGACTCCACATTGAACTTATAGGACTGTAACTACCAGATATTGCCTCAAAATTTTCCCCTTTATTCCTTCTACTTTTTACTGTCTCTATCTGCACGTGTGTTTATTGCATATGCATGCTAGCGTGGTCACGTCGCATGTTCATAGTCGTTAACTGGATTAGAGTTTAAGATTAATAAACTTCTACCTTTCTTGTTTAAATCTAAGGAAATCTGTCTGATTTCTTTGCCTTACAATTGGAGCAGTGAACAAGGGTTCACTGAGGGGGAGCTAAAAACACGGTGTTTTCAAATTAAACTCTGTTACGGTTAAACCAGGCAAAGGCTGAGAGGGAACCCCTAGACCCCTCCTGCCTGATCGTAACAGTGCCTGAAAACCTCTACTTTCATGTGTGTTGTGTGACGTTAATGCTGTTCAAAATGGCCACCACTTCCAGATGTCTGCTATCTATGTTCTATAATCTGCAATTTAAAATGATCGCCATGTTCCCCATGGCCTCAAAAATCTTTGATGGTTACAGAGCTTACAGCATTTCCTCCCAGGCACTTTGCCTATCTCACCTGTGGGGAGGATACTTTGTGGTGACAAACAGCACATCCCTCCTTTAGTGCAGATCTTGCAGCAGTAGCTCCTGAAAATTGCAAGTTTTTTTGATTGATCGGTTCTGTCACTGGTTCAGTCTGTAACCCCTTTAATTCTGCAGCAACAAAGGCAAGCAGACTTTTAAATTCATGCACATGCCAAAAAAGTAACCCCTCTGAATGTGCGAACTCCATGTGATCAGCTCAAATCACATTGGGAGCTCACTCTCGTGAGTTAATTGTTGCAACCCATCTCCTCCATAACCATCAAAGACTTTTGAGCCAATGGGTAAAACTGCAGCCATTTTAAATTGCAGATCATAGATAAAACAGTATCACCAAACCCATCTGCATCCACCCCTATACAGGGGATCAAGCTGACACAGCACTACTCTCCTCCTCATTAGAAAGCAAGACTGATGACAGACAGGGCCTCGGTTAATATCTCATTCAAAATGACAGCACTTCCCTCAGTACTGCACTGATGTATCAGCTTAAACTTTCTGATCCAGAACTGAACATGCTACCACTGAGCTCCGGCTGATGTCATTAGATTAGTGACTGGCAATTATATGCATACCTCCCCTACCCCATCCAACTATTGTGGGTCATTGAAATATCAAATATTCCACTGGAGTACCACAGGAAACTAAAATACTGGATTTTTGTGTGAGGGGATTAGAGTGATTAAGTGAAATATTTACATTTGTTATTGTGATTGGGCCCACAGGAGAAGAGTGCAAAGACATACAGGATGGTAAAAGTATATGGCATTCTCAGAGGAACATTGTGTGCTTTCTATGCATGTATATTTTCATTTTTTAAAACATTAGTTGAACACAATCCTAAAATGATCTAATTTTACAAAAATTCAGATATTTGCAAAGTTTCAATTGATTCCTCAGTTGGGGTACCACAGAATTCATTTTCAGTCCAGTCCCTCAAAAAAGAGCATAACTTAAAAAATGAATATTACTCAGTCTTCAAAAGGCTCGTCGAGATTGGAGAGCCCTGTGAATTTTCTGAATACAGATACTGTTTACGTGATAATGCCAGTGTACATGCACTAGTCTCCACCGTGTGGAGAAAAGCTGAATAACATGATTTTAAAAAAAAATTATAATATTGTTATATTGCTGTAATATTGTCAGTCATTTACAGCACAGAAGGAGGCCATTCAGCCCATTGGGTCAATGCAGCTCTCTGTAGAGGAATCCAGTCAGTCCCATTCCCCTGCTCCATCTCCATAACCTGGAAGTTTAGTTCCCTCAAATGCCCATCCAATTTCCTTTTGAAATCATTCATCATCTTGGCTTCCACCACCCTCGTAGGCAGCAAGTTTCAGGTCATTACTACTCACTGTGAAAAAGCTCTTCCTCACATCCCCACTGTATCTTTTGCCCAAACTCTTAAACCTGTGTCCCCTAGTCCTTGGACCATCAACTGATGGGAACAGCTTTTCTTTGTCTACTTTATCTAAACCTGTAATAATCTTGCACACCTCTAGCAAATCTCCCCTCAACCTCCTTTGCTCCAAGGAGCACAACCCCAACTTCTCCAACCTAACCTTGTAGCTAAATTCCCTCATCCCTGGAACCATTCTGGTAAATCTCCTGTGTACCCTCTTGAACATAAAATGTGTTTCATTCTAAAATCTAAAGATAAGATCGAGTGATTTCTAAAACCTGATAATAAACTTAACATTGACACTGTAAGTTGATTCCCCAGGTTAAACATTACCGAGATCGCCAAGTACCCACAATTGAGGTTAAACCTTTGTAATTGAGAGAGAGAGAGAGAGAGAACAGCGGGAGCAGAGCTTTGAAAAGCGTGCCAAGAAATCGGAAGCCACAGAGAGAGAGAGAGAGAGAGAGAGAGAACAGCGGGAGCAGAGTTTTGAAAAGCGCGCCAAGAAATCGGAAGCCACAGAGAGAGAGAGAACAGCAGGAGCAGAGCTTTGAAAAGTGCGCCAAGAAATCGGAAGCCATTTCTCATGTTGCTTTACCCGAAACACTACTCGGGTAGTGTCTCCCACCTATCCTCCTCCTCTAATCAAAAAAAAAGTTCTGTCCATCGGATTGCTAAGCTAACAAGTTTTGACTTTTTTTTTTGGTTTTTCAGTAGATTTGTTGGGAATTTAGAATATTGGGAATGGAGGTTAAGGCAGGTGAATGTTCCTCCTGCAGAATGTGGGAGGTAAGGGTCGCCAAGAGTGTCGCTGCTGACTGCATCTGTGGGAAGTGCACCCAACTCCAGCTCCTCGAGAACCGCGTTAGGGAACTGGAGCTGGAGCTGGATGAACTTCGGATCATTCGGGAGGCGGAGGGAGTTATTGAGAGGAGTGATAGGGAGGTAGTCACACCTCAGGTAAAAGAAGTAGGTAGATGGGTTACCGTCAGGGGAAGGAGAGGGAACCAGCAGGCAGTGCAGGGATCCCCTGTGGCCGTTTCCCTCAACAACAGGTATACCGTTTTGGATACTGTTGGGGGGGGGGACTTACCAGGGGTAAGCAATGGCGTACAGGTCTCTGGCACAGAGTCTGTCCCTGTTGCTCAGAAGGGAAGGGGGAAGAGGAGCAGAGCATTAGTCATTGGGGACTCCACAGTTAGGGGAACAGATAGGAGGTTCTGTGGGAACGAGAGAGACTCACGGTTGGTGTGTTGCCTCCCAGGTGCCAGGGTTCGTGATGTCTCGGATCGTGTTTTTGGGATCCTTAAGGGGGAGGGGGAGCAGCCCCAAGTCGTGGTCCACATAGGCACCAACGACATAGGTAGGAAGAGAGATGGGGATTTAAGGCAGAAATTCAGGGAGCTAGGGTGGAAGCTTAGAGCGAGAACAAACAGAGTTGTTATCTCTGGGTTGTTGCCCGTGCCACGTGCTAGCGAAGCGAGGAATAGGGAGAGAGAGGAGTTGAACACGTGGCTGCAGGGATGGTGTAGGAGGGAGGGTTTTGGTTTCCTGGATAATTGGGGCTCTTTCTGGGGTAGATGGGACCTCTACAAACAGGATGGTCTTCACCTGAACCAGAGGGGTACCAATATCCTGGGGGGGAGATTTGCTAGTGCTCTTCGGGGGGGGTTTAAACTAATTCAGCAGGGGGATGGGAACCTAAATTGTAGTTCCAGTGTACAGGATGTTGAGAGTAGTGAGGTCAGGGATAAAGTTACAAGGACGCAAGAGGGCACTGGCAAGCAAGAACTTGGTTTAAAGTGTGTCTACTTCAACGCCAGGAGCATCCGGAATAAGGTGGGTGAGCTTGCAGCATGGGTTGGTACCTGGGATCTTGATGTTGTGGCCATTTCGGAGACATGGGTAGAGCAGGGACAGGAATGGATGTTGCAGGTTCCGGGATTTAGATGTTTCAGTAAGAACAGAGAAGATGGTAAAAGAGGGGGGGGTGTGGCATTGTTAATCAAGGAGAGTATTACGGCGGCAGAAAGGACGTTTGAGGACTCGTCTACTGAGGTAGTATGGGCCGAGGTTAGAAACAGGAGAGGAGAGGTCACTCTGTTGGGAGTTTTCTATAGACCTCCGAATAGTTCCAGAGATGTAGAGAAAAGGATAGCGAAGATGATTCTCGACAGGAGCGAGAGTAACAGGGTAGTTGTTATGGGGGACTTTAACTTTCCAAATATTGACTGGAAATCCTATAGTTCGAGTACTTTAGATGGGTCAGTTTTTGTCCAGTGTGTGCAGGAGGGTTTTCTGACACAGTATGTAGACAGGCCGACCAGGGGCGATGCCACATTGGATTTGGTACTGGGTAATGAACCCGGCCAGGTGTTAGATTTAGATGTAGGTGAGCACTTTGGTGATAGTGATCACAATTCGGTTAGGTTTACCTTAGCGATGGGCAGGGACAGGTATATACCGCAGGGCAAGAATTATAGCTGGGGGAAAGGAAATTATGATGCGATTAGGCAAGATTTAGGATGTGTAGGATGGGGAAGGAAACTGCAGGGGATGGGCATAATCGAAATGTGGAGCTTATTCAAGGAGCAGCTACTGCGTGTCCTTGATAAGTATGTACCTGTCAGGCAGGGAGGAAGTTGTCGAGCGAGGGAGCCGTAGTTTACTAAAGAAGTTGAAGTGCTTGTCAAGAGGAAGAAGAAGGCTTATGTTAGGATGAGACGTGAAGGCTCAGTTAGGGCGCTTGACAGTTACAAGCTAGCCAGGAAGGATCTAAAGGGAGAGCTAAGAAGAGCGAGGAGAGGACACGAGAAGTCATTGGCGGATAGGATCAAGGAAAACCCTAAGGCTTTCTATAGGTATATCAGGAATAAAAGAATGACTAGAGTTAGATTAGGGCCAATCAAGGATAGTAGTGGGAAGTTGTGTGTGGAATCAGAGGAGATAGGGGAAGCGTTAAATGAATATTTTGCGTCAGTATTTACAGTAGAGAAAGAAAATGTTGTCGAGGAGAATACTGAGATAGAGACTACTAGGCTAGATGGGATTGAGGTTCACAAGGAGGAGGTGTTAGCAATTTTGGAAAGTGTGAAAATAGATAAGTCCCCTGGGCCAGATGGGATTTATCCTAGGATTCTCTGGGAAGCCAGGGAGGAGATTGCAGATCCTTTCTCCTTGATCTTTATGTCGTCATTGTCGACAGGAATAGTGCCGGAAGACTGGAGGATAGCAAATGTTGTCCCCTTGTTCAAGAAGGGGAGTAGAGACAGCCCTGGTAATTATAGACCTGTGAGCCTTACTTCGGTTGTGGGTAAAATGTTGGAAAAGGTTATAAGAGACAGGATTTATAATCATCTAGAGAAGAATAAGTTCATCAGCGATAGTCAGCACGGATTTGTGAAGGGTAGGTCGTGCCTCACAAACCTTATTGAGTTTTTCGAGAAGGTGACCAAACAGGTGGATGAGGGTAAAGCAGTGGATGTGGTGTATATGGATTTCAGTAAGGCGTTTGATAAGGTTCCCCACGGTAGGCTATTGCAGAAAATACGGAAGTATGGGGTTGAAGGTGATTTAGAGCTTTGGATCAGAAATTGGCTAGCTGAAAGAAGGTGGTGGTTGATGGCAAATGTTCATCCTGGAGTTTAGTTACTAGTGGTGTACCGCAAGGATCTGTTTTGGGGCCACTGCTGTTTGTCATTTTTATAAATGACCTGGAAGAGGGTGTAGAAGGGTGGGTTAGTAAATTTGTGGATGACACTAAGGTCGGTGGAGTTGTGGATAGTGCCGAAGGATGTTGTAGGGTACAGAGGGACATAGATAGGCTGCAGAGCTGGGCTGAGAGATGGCAAATGGAGTTTAATGCGGAAAAGTGTGAGGTGATTCACTTTGGAAGGAGTAACAGGAATGCAGAGTACTGGGCTAATGGGAAGATTCTTGGTAGTGTAGATGAACAGAGAGATCTTGGTGTCCAGGTAGATAAATCCCTGAAAGTTGCCACCCAGGTTAATAGGGCTGTTAAGAAGGCATATGGTGTGTTAGCTTTTATTAGTAGGGGGATCGAGTTTCGGAGCCACGAGGTCATGCTGCAGCTGTACAAAACTCTGGTGCGGCCGCACCTGGAGTATTGCGTGCAGTTCTGGTCACCGCATTATAGGAAGGATGTGGAAGCTATGGAAAGGGTGCAGAGGAGATTTACTAGGATGTTGCCTGGTATGGAGGGAAGGTCTTACGAGGAAAGGCTGAGGGACTTGAGGTTGTTTTCGTTGGAGAGAAGGAGGAGGAGAGGTGACTTAATAGAGACATATAAGATAATCAGAGGGTTAGATAGGGTGGATAGTGAGAGTCTTTTTCCTCGGATGGTGATGGCAAACACGAGGGGACATAGCTTTAAGTTGAGGGGTGAAAGATATAGGACAGATGTCAGAGGTAGTTTCTTTACTCAGAGAGTAGTAGGCCCTGCCTGCAACAGTAGTAGACTCGCCAACTTTAAGGGCATTTAAGTGGTCATTGGATAGACATATGGATGAAAATGGAATAGTGTAGGTCAGATGGTTTCACAGGTCGGCACAACATCGAGGGCCGAAGGGCCTGTACTGCGCTGTAATGTTCTATGTTCTATGTTCTATGTTCTAATTTTGTCTGGGATCTTGGTGAATTTGTTTCTAATTTTGGAGCATGTTACCAACACTCTGAGTTATCCTGAGACATTACTGAATTAGTAAAGTAAGGAATGTGACTATATAGTAAGTCCTCTTTTCCTGCACAAAATGTAGATTTAAATGGAACTTATAGCAAAATAAAACTGATCATTCTTTAGACTCATAGGGTTGAATTTTGTACAGAGGCCGTTGGTCAAGGCAATGACACCGGAAGCGGGTGCCACTGCCACTCGAACATCATGCAATCACGGGGATGCCAGCCAATTAACTCACGGGAGAGACGGGGCCCATCCAATTAAAGATCAGGGGTGGGAAACAAGGGGCCTTTTGTGGCATCAGCTGACTGAACAGCAGGTGTTGGTACCATATTTAAAGGATTGCTAGCCAAGCATGCATTGCAGCCTTGTTTGAAATGAATGCCTGACCTACTGTGCTGAAGACCCCCTTCTTCTGACGACAATGCCGAAAACCACTCCTGCTGGCAACAGAGCAGAAGACCCCTCCTGCCAACGACCATAGAACCCTAGAACCATAGAAAAGTTATGGCACAGAAAGAGGCTATTCAGCCCATCGTGTCTGTGCTAGCTGAAAAAATTAGCCATCCAATCTAATCCCATCTTCCAGCACCTAAGCCTTGCAGGTTACAGCACTTCAGGTGCAGGTCCAGATACCTTTTAAAAGAATTGAGGGTTTCTGCCTCCAACACTGATCTGGGCAGTGAATTCCAGACACCCACCACCCTCTGGGTGAATATGCTTTCCCTCATGTCCCCTCTAATCCTTCTACCAATCACCTTAAATCTGTGACCCCTGGTAATTGACCTCTCCACTAGGGGAAACAGGTCCTTCCTGTCTACTCTATCTAGGCCCCTCATAATTTTGTACACCTCAATTAAGTTACCCCTCAGCTCCTCTGTTCTAAGGAAAACAACCCTAGCCTATCCAATCTTTCTTCACACCTGCAATTTTCAAGCCCTGACAACATTCGTGCAAATCTGCTCTGTATTCTCTCCAGAGCAATTCTGTCCTTCCTGTAATATGGTGACCAGAACTGTACGCAATACTCCAGCTGTGGCTGAACCAGCATTTTATGCAGTTCCAGCATTACATCCCTGCTTTTGTATTCTATACCTCGGCCAATAAAGGAAAGCATTCCATATGCCTTCTTCACCATTTTATCTATCTGACCTGCCATCTTCAAGGACCTGTGGACATGCACTCCAAGGTATCTCACTTCTTTACTGCTCTCAGTATCCTCCTGTTTATTGTGTATTCCCTTGCTTTGTTTGCCCTCCCCAAATGTATTACCTAAGTCATTTCATGCTGACGACAGTGCAGAAGACCCCAAAGGAGCTGAATGGGAGCCTGCTGCAACCATGGCAGAGCGAAGGCACCAAGTGACCCCACAGTTCAGCAATGCCTCCCCGCAAGGGTAAGGGACAGGAAGAAGCGACTGTACTGCCTGACCAAGCAAGCCTGGATAGAGATGGCAGAGGAGCTCAGCAGCCATGGGTCTTTGGGGCTTGCATGTGGCAATGCAAGATGGTGGGTGAGGTGGGGAGGGACAGTGGGTGGAAAGGGGGTCAAGCAACAGCATACCCTGTCACATTCATGGCTGCATCTCTGTGAGAGTAGCCATCTGTCTTTGCTGACCCCCACAAGGTCCCTTGAGAGCGGATATATGGAGGAAGCATTCGTGAGCCCCCAATCATGGATCAAAGGGCTTCCACCAGCATTGATGTTGTGCTACTCTTCATGGAGAAATAAAAATCTTCCTCCTGCTTGCAGGAGAAATAGGCACACAACAATAGAGAGAGTACCAAGACCGATGGAGGCTTCCCAGACCTGTGTATCCTGATCCTGCCAGAGGAGGAGGTCCTGGACCTGGCTGGGTCTCAGGGTGGCCGAGCGATTGCTGATGGCAAAGAAGGAGAGTGAGTGAATGAGTGCAGGGTGCAAAGGTGCTTCTGGGCTACACAACAGGAACAGTGCTCATGTGTGCACCACTGTTGGGATGAGGACCTGGGAAGCACTTAACCCCTAAATGCTTGTGTTCTCTAATACAGGTCTCGGTAATCCCAAAGGACATGCAGCCGGAGAGACTGGGGGGCAGGGGGAGAGGGTGGTGGGGGCGGGCGGGGGGGGCGTGGGGGTCAGCCGGCCACCTTTAAATGTAGCATAAGGATGTAAAGGGTTAATACTGGACAGTGAGAGAGACCCCTCCCACTGTACGAGCAATGATGTAACAGTCACATGAGCTAGGCTGGAGAAGAAGTTACAGCAGCACGAAGGATGCTAGATTAGGTGGCTTGCGGAGAATGTATATAATAATTGTAAATAATAGAGAAATAATAGAGTTGTTAGTTAACCTTTACCAGAGTTTAAGACTTTCTCTAGAATGCTACTAATACAACTAAACCCAACAAACCAAACATGGTGGTAGCAGAAAAACAGCGGTGAAAGTGACCAGGAGAATTTAAAGATCTCCTTACCTTTCGAAGAAACACTAGGTGAACAACAGAGAAATTTAAAGATAAATACTGGCCCAGTACAGTAAGAAAACTACTTGCCTGCAGAAGAGGCTGTGAAGAGCTCTGCAGTTGTGGTGAATCAGAACACAGAAATACAGGCAGCACCACGGAACAGAAGTGTGGTGGCCTGTAAGTAGAATCCAGCAAACAGGTGAGTCATGATACTGATGGTTGGGGATCACATTTAAAACCTTTGAAACTCTCACAGTAATTTTCTTAAGGCATCGTGCTTGAAAAAAAAATGGGGAAAAACTCAATCTTTTGCTAGGGCTGAATGCGAGGGTGAAGAGTGGGAAACTCCCGAAAAGCACGGGAAACCCCTGAAAACAGCAAGGATACCTCCATTAAGGCAACCAAGCCTGAAAAAATGAACAAACAAGCAGAATTTCTTAAAGAAAGGGGAACACCCTAAAAAGTCTATTAAAGGAAGCAATATGGATCCAAAATTGGGAATGTCGGAGAGTTTTCAGAATCAAAAGGAACCCAATCAGATTCAACATTGGCTATCATGGAGAAAAAGGATCCTAAGGTTTAGAATCACTTTGCAACTCCGTACAAAACCTGAAGTTGAACAAGGAAACACTTTCCTATATTCAGCAGGTGAGATTGCGGATGACGTTATTGTCCAACAAAGGATCAATCAGGCTACCGATAAATAAAGCCTTTGATAAATATTTCAATCTTTGTACCAATAAAATCTTGGAAAGAGTCTAATTTAATAAGTTGGTGGAGATGATTGGCGAATCTGTAGACTCCTATATTAATGACCGTATAGATTGGCAGAAGGTTGCAAATACAGTGAATTAAAGGCAGAACTAATCAGAGACAGCATAGTTATTGGCTTAGCGGATGAATCCTTGTCAGACCTGCTGCAATCCAAGGAAGACCTTACACTGGAAAAGGCCATTCAAATTGTAAGGCAGGCTGAAGTTCACAAACAGAATCGGGACATCCTATGAGCTGAAGACGAGCTGTGGATGACAAGGAGTCCAATACCCGTCCAACTAGTTAAGTGAAAGGCAGGGAAACATTTTGAGGAACAGCAAAACATACAGGTGAGAAGGTGCATGAAATAGGAAAACCTTGCCAACATGTGGAGCCAAGAAGATCCACAGACGAGAGCAGGACACAGAAAGTAAAGCTGAGGTGTTTTAATTGTGGAAAAGCTGGACACTATGGGAAGATGTGCCAGAGCAACATTTCTTCCGGTAAGGGTACAAAGCAGAAGTCCTTCACACAAAGAGCAGTGAATCAAGTGCAGCAATACCCACAAGAGAAAGAACCAGGAGATTTCTTGGGAGAAATCAGTAACCCAGAACAAGATTTCAGGATGGCAGATACCTACACGAATGGACACCTCATAAATTTTAAGCTTGACACAGGGGTTAGCATTATTGTATTGTCTGACAAAGATCCATGAGTGAAGACATTACCTGCAACCGACAGATATACAGTTACATGGTCCAGGCGGGATACAACTGTGAGTAAAAGGTAAACTCCAAGCAACTCTTCAGCATAGAGGCAGACGCCTTATATATCTTACAAAATCAAGAATTTTCTTTACTGAGCAGGAATGCATGCTTGAAACTGCAGTTGTAAGGTAGCTGAAGTCAAGCAAACTAAGGTAAACAATTCCTTCCAATTGTCAGACGATGCATTATCGAGGACAACTGTAGATCATCCATCACAGGCCGATGTGAATTTCATATGTGACATAGAGTCATACTCGCAACACACAATACAAAGTTGGCCAGCAAGCACACAAAAGTTGCGAGAAATAGGACAAGCACATACGAAGAGTGCATCCGCATTAGACAATATTGTACACATGGTGTAGTATAAGGGCCCGAAAAGGTTAATGTTGAGAAAGTGTAAAGAATACCTCCTACCATGATGATGTAAGAGATCACATGTGAGAGAGACTTGGAGGGAGATGCAACATGGCTTCAGAGAAGTCACACAGACTGGTTTGAAGCTGTACATAGTAATAATGTAATAAAGAGTTACTGTTCAAAGCACTAAAGACTCAGGAATCTCTCTAAGCTGGACTAACTAAGCATATTAAGGTGGCATCTGACAAACTAAAGATACAATACGGTAAACAATGGCGAGATCGTGAACAACGGTGGTTCTTACCATGTAACACCCAGAAGAATTTGAAGAAATACCTGAAGAAGGCTGACCTGAAAAAAGTGCCAAAACTGCAGAACTCGAGAAGAGGCTGTGAAAAAGCCCCAGTGGACAAAGGAGGCATGGAGAGGCAGGGAATCAGCTTGTAAAGGCATTCAGGCTGTACCACAGAGGTGGGTAGTCTGTGAAACAAAATCCTGTCCAGCAATCGCTGGCTTCAAGTCGGAGAACCAAGCAATGATCGGGGATCTGGTGAGCAACCCAGAAAGAGGGTAAAAAATTTGTTCCTAACGGCACTAGGCAGGCAGCACTGGGAAAACCAAAAGTCCTTAGCAAGGGCAAATATGAGATTGGTGCCATTACACGTGGTGACCGTGAGGCAGAAAATAAAACAAAGAGGCTGGAAATACTCGATACTTTGCGAAGGGAGTAAACAGAGTATAGCAGAAATGCTACAAAATTGTGTGTAAACAAGGAAGAAATAAATCCAAAGTCTAGTGGTGAGATTTCACAGGGAGAAACGGTGACCAGAGCAGGAGTCAGCACAGGGCTGAAAAGCGAGGAAACTTCTGATTCTGGAACGAAAAATTCAAAAGAGAAAGTAAACCAAATAGAAAGCCATGGATCTTAAATTCACAATACCAGAGAGGTTTGGACACATGCAACGACAAATCAAACTCAAAATTGGTCACTCTGGCAAAAAAGATTTTTGAGGTGCGGAATTGCTTCCAAATTATACAGCCAGTCTGAAGCAGAACAAGTTAACACATCACTGTATTCCACTGGGGCAATAGCAGATGATGTTATTGCAAGATAAGGCATTAATGAGACATCAGATAAATTCGATGAAGTTTTAAAAGCCTTTGATAGCTATTTTAAGGTGCGGAGCAATAAGATTCTGGAAATGGCAAGATTTAACAGAAGGGTCCAAAAACCAGGTGAACAGTTGACAAAGGAGGCATGAAGAGTCAGGGAATCGACTTGTAAAGGCATTCAGGCTGTACCACAGAGGCTTTTATTAATGACCTTTACAGACTAGCTAAAGGATGTGAATATAGAGATCTAAAAGCAGAATTAATAAGAGACCACATTGTAATAGGTATTGTTAATGAATCCCTATCAGATTTATTGCAGTCTAAAGAGGACCTCACCCTGGACAAAGCAATTCAGCTGGTGAGACAAGCAGAGATCCACAAGAACAACACAGCAATCCTGAGGGGTGAAGAAAGGCTATGGTTCAGGAAACCTCCAGCCACTGCACAGTTCCTTATCAGAGCGCTGTAAAAGAGGTGCCAGAAAAGAAGGTACATTGGTTGCGGGGGGGGGGGGGGGGGGGGGGGGTGGGAGGGGGGAGTGTAAGACGCCATGAAACCCTGCCAGTGATGTAACGTCAAAAAGACCCACAGACACGAACAGTGTCCTGCAAACAAAGCAGAATACTTTCACTGTAAGAAAGCAGGCATTTTGGGAAAATGTGCCAAAGTAAAATCTCTACTCCCACAAACTTGAAAGACAAAGTCTTCAAGCATAGAGTGGTTAACGAAGTTAAACAATTTCCATCAGGAAATAAATCAATAAACTTCCTTGGTGAGATCAATGATCCTAATCAGGCATTTTAGTCTGCAGATATATATGTCAACGGACATATCACCAGATTTAAACTGGACACTGGAGCCAGTGTAATAAAAACAAGAAATGCTGGAAATACTCAGCAGGTCTGGCAGCATCTGTGGAGAGAGAAGCAGAGTTAACGTTTCAGGTCAGTGACTCTTCATCAGAACTGTTCTGATGAAAGGTATTTCCAGCATTTTTTGTTTTTATTTCAGATTTCCTGCATTTGCAGTATTTTGCTTTTTATTATACTGGAGCAAGTGTAACGGTCTTAACAGAGAAAGAGCTGTGGTTATCAACACATTAACTGCAACCAACAGAAACTCAGTTACATGGCCCAGGCAGGGTTGAACTGAAAGTAAAGGCAAAGCTACAGGCAACACTCCAGTACAAGGGAAAGCAGATATTGGAAACGCTGTGGGCTGGATTTTAAGAGCCTGCTGCTGTTCTTGGTGGTGAGCTCAAAAAATGGTGGCCTGCACGCCAAACAGCCATCGCGATCTCCCACGCGGTGGCTCATTTAAATAGCCAGGGCAGCCCGCACCCCCCCCAATCACATGGAAGGGGCGGACTGTCTGTCACCGGCAATGGCTTCAGCTGCCTGTATGCAGGCGCTGGTGCCATTTTTAAAGGGCAGTCAGCCCTGCTGGCATATTTAAATTTTTAAAGATGCATCACCCCAAAATCTATCAAAAAAATTTCTAATGCCCCTTTCCCACCCCCGATAACAATTGCATTAACTATTTGCCCCTCCCTCCAAAACACCTTTTAAATCTGACCTTTTGCCCTCCAGACCTCACGAAGTTTAAAGTTCACCCCTTCCCACCATTCCCTACACCCATTACGTTTATTTGATCCCACTCCCCCCCACTGAAAATCTTCACTCCTCCACCCCGCCCCACCAGTGTCACGCCGGCGTTCCCCAGACAGGGAATTGAAGGCCCGGGAGTGCCAGCCGCCATGCTGAATATCACGGCGGGCCCGAAAGATTTCAGGTAAGTTTATTTAAATATATTCATGTCATTCATTTAAATATTTAAATACTGTTCCCGTTGCCCAGTGGAGTGGGGGGGGGCCACCATGGAGCCTCGCCACCACCGGGAGGATCGGGCCGGACCCTCCTGGCATCGACCTCTGTGGCGGGCCGCTGCCGGACCCATATTCTGCCCCCCACCCCTCGTCATGGAGCCTGACATTGTGAGCTTGGTAAAATACAGCCCTGTATGTTCTAAGGAATCAGGAACTCTTTCTCTTAAGTAGAAGAACCTAAATTGATCTTCATCTTATAAGGAAAATGGAAGAAGTTAATCAACAAGAATCCAGGAGTCACTTCCAAAAAGACTTCCCGTAATTATTTACTGGTCTAGGGAGACTGAAGACTGAATTTTGTATTAGTTTGTGAAAAGATGCTAAACCAGTTGTGTTTTCACGCTTAGGAAGATACCACACCCACTGATGAAGCAAGTCCAGATCAGCTAGAAGAGATGACCAGGATGGGAGTCATTTCTCCTGTCACTGAACCTGCAGAGTGGTGTTCGGGAATGGTTCCAGTTCCTAAACCTAACCGCACTCTTCGCATTTGTGTAGACTTAACTCAGTTTAATAAGGCCGTAGCAAGAGAAGTTCATCCGATATCTTCAATGGACGATAGCTTGAAAAAGGTATCCAAAAATACCATGTTCACAAAGCTTGACATGAATAGTGGCTTTTGGCAAGTTCCATTGGATAAGAAATCAAGGTTATTGACAACATTCATTACTCTGTTCAGGAGATTTTGTTGTAACCGTCTACCATTTGGTATAACATCAGCACCGGAAACATTCCAAAGAACTATGTTGAACATTCTATAGTGTCTTAAAGGTCTAATATGCCATATGGATGACATCTTAGTTCATGGCGAATCCATTGAAGAACATGACCTGAGGGTTGGAGGAGTTTTGAATCTTCTACAAGATGAAGGCCTAACACTTAATGAAAAGTGTGAGTTTTCTAAAACGTCTATTCATTTTTATGATACATTGTCAGTAGCAATGGCATAATGCCCTGCAAAAGATGAGAGCCATTAGTGAATTCCCACTTCCTACTTCTGTCCAAGATCTTCAATGATTCCTTGAAATGGTCAATCAATAGGCAAAAGTTTTACTCAATCTAGCACAAGTTACTGAGACTTTGTGACAGCTATTAAGGAAAACTCAAGCATGGTGTCGAGATGTACATCAGGAGCAAATATTTCAAAGGATCAAGGAGATGCTGATTTTGCCAGATATCTTAGTGCATTATAACCCCTCACTTCCAACCACAATTGCAGCAGATGCCTCACCTACAGGGTTAGGGGCATTCCTTTTCCAAGAACAGTCAGATGAAAGTGGAAGACCAGTTTATAATGCATCACGAGCGTTGTTTGACACTGAGATGCAGTATGCTTTAATAGAGAAAGAAGCTCTCACTGTCACGTGGGCTTGTGAAAGGTTCTCGGATTATATTATCGGTTTAAAGGTTGTCATAGAGACAGACCACAAACCTCTAGTTTCCTTACTCGATGAAAAGGAACTCGCTAGATTCTGGTTGAGGCTAATGAGGTGCACGAATGAAATGGTATACATACAGGGCAAGCAATAAACGGCAGCAGATGCATTGTCCAGAGCTACAGATAACCATCCTACACAATTGGATGTTAAGTTCATTAATGAAATTGAGTCCTATTCTCAGTTCACTGCATCACAATGGCCGGCAAGTTCAAGAAAGCTCCAAGAATATTGTCAGCTCAGATGCAAGATGAAGAATGCATCTATAGTTGCCAATATTGCAAGCAAGGCTGGACCCAGCAGTGTCCCAGTAGTAAGAGGAAGAAAATCTTCTTCAAACACAAAAGACACTTTGCGATTGTGGATGATTTGCTGGTATATGACAAAAGATTGGTGATTCCAGAGTCACCTTGGAGAAAATACACCAGGTTCATATGGGTATAACAAAATGTCGAGCACAGGCTCAGGTGTCTGTGTGGTGGCTGGGAATATCAAAAGATATAGAAGAAATGGTTTCAAATTGCCAGGTATGTGCAGTGCACAGACAGAATCAGAGGGAACCCCTTATCTCGACCCAATTCCCAACCAGACCGTGGTGATGGATCTATTCATATTTAATGGAAAATCCCACCTGATTGACATTGACTACTTTTCAAGGTGGATCAAGGTGAACCGTTTGTACACATCGACAACTGAGGCAGTCATTCAAGTGTTACAAGAAATCTTTGCAACACGTGGTATACTTGACCAGATAGTGTCCGATAATGGATCACAATTTGCAAATGACTACTTTACACATTTTGCGGAAAACTGTGGATTTGTACATCTTACAAGTTCCCTTCGATATCTACAATCTAATGATGAAGCTGAGAGAGGAGCCACAACTATCAAAGCAATGTTAAAGAAAAATTAAGATTTTCAAACAGCATTCCTAAATTATAGAACTACTTCATTGTTATGCGGATTAGCACCATCAGAATTGTTGATGGGAAGGAAGCTTAAAACACAACTTCCCATCCTACCCAAAAGGTTACTTCCAGGGCTAGAAGTCCAGGATTATCAGAGAGTTCAAAACAGAGAAAAGTCTTACCAAAAGCAACAAGCCTATCATTATAATAGGAAATACCGTACCAGGAACCTACCTACGTTGACAGAAGGACAAAAGGTATGGGTACGAGACCAAGTCTGAGAAAGAGTAATTGTCCTGAGACATAAGAATCAACAGAGATCTTATTTAGTACATACCTCAGAAGGTGCTATAAGAAGAAACAGGAGGAATCTTATTCCTATTCACCAAAGACGTCAAACAGTCATACATTTGGACAAACCAGATGTTGAACCTGTAATTCAGAAAGCACCTGACACTACAAACCTCGATGAAGGCCAACCAAGTCAAGAAACAAGAGATCAGAGAAAGACTCTTAATCTTCCACATTTGACAACAACATGATGAGGGAGAGTTGTGAAGCATCCTGACAGATTGAATCTGTGATGTCAGAGATTTGGGGGGAGATGGGGTAGTATGTAAAAATAAATATGTGAATGTATAAATATAAATATGGATAAAGACTTGGGGAGAGATGTAGTATAAGGATTTGAAAGGGTTAATGTTGAGAAAGTGTAAAGAATATCTCCCACCATGATGATGTAAGAGATCACATGTGAGAGAGACTTGGAGTGAGATTCAGCATGGCTTCAAAGGAGTCACACAGACTGATGTGAAGCTGTACATAGTTATAATGTAATAAAGAGTTAGTGTTCAAAGTACGAAAGACTCAGGAATCTCTCTAAGCTAGACTAAATATATTAAGGTGGCAGCATTCAAACCAAACATACAAGCTTGACTAAATATATTAAGGTGGCAGCATTTAAACCAAACGTACAACACATGGGTGGCCACAAGAAAGTCCAGGACGGAGAACAATGAAGACGTTCCATGAGTATAGGAAACACTTTACCATAATTGACAAGTTATTAGTTTACAACGACAGAATTGTTATCCCTACTTCAATGAGATCTGATAACTTAGATCAATTACACCAAGGCCATTTGAGTATAACCAAGGGCAGAGCGAGGACACAATCTTCGGTATGGTGGCTTGGGATAACTAAGGATATCGAGACCATGATCAATAACTGTCAGACATGTGTGACACAGAGGCCAGAACAACATAAACCGCTGTTGACTACCCAATTTCCAACTAGACCTTGGCAAAGGCTAGGCATGGATTTATTCATGTTTGACGGGAAATCATATATTATCAATAACTTTTCCAGGTGGATAGAAGTCCAATGATCACATTCTACGACCACCAAGGTAGTTATCAGAATCCCTCAGGATATCTTCATGACACATGGGATTCCAGATGAAATATTATAAGACAACAGACCACAGTTCACAAACGAATGTTTTACCCAGTTTGCTGGGAAGATGGGCTTTCAGCGTCTTACGAACTCACCGGGGTATCCACAGTCCAATGGTGAGGCAGAATGAGGTGTGCGAACCATGCACTCTTTACTCAAGCAAAATGAAGATCTTCCTATCTCACTCCTAGTTTATTGTTCAACACCACTGCTGTGTGGATTATCACCAGCTGAATTACTAATGGGAAGAAAGTTAAGAACACAGCTTTCAGTATTGCCTCAACAATTAATTCCTGGATTGAAGACTCAAGACTACGAGAAAGTTTGAGAAAGAGAAAACTCCTACAGAAGGAAACAAACCCGGAATTACAGTAAGAGATTTTGAGCGAGAAGCTTACCCAAATTAAACAATGGTCAAGAAGTTTGGATATGTGACCTGGAACAAGGAGGTACAGTAATCCATAAACATGAGGACTATCAGCGATGGTATATTATACAAACAGATGAAGGGAACATAGGAAGGAATCGGAGGAATATCTGCAAAAGCAACAGCCAATAATCCATCTGCAAGATCCATATGAAGAGGAACAAACTCAAACCAAACAGAATACTACAAACCATAAGAATGAAAAACCAAGTCAGCAATCCAGACTTCCTACAAAGCATACTGATCATCCCAGACAGATTACAACCAGATCGGGGAGAGTTGTCAAACCTCCAATGAGACTGAATCTCTAAAGTCAGAGACTTGTGGGGAGACAGAGTAGTAGAAAAATCATAAATGTATATATGTTTGGAAAAATGTTGGATAAAGACTTGGAGGGAAATGTACTCTCAGGATGTAAAGGGTTAATACTGAAGACAGTGAGAGAGACCCCCTCCCATTGTATGAATCATGAACAGTCACATGAGGTAGGCTGGAGAAAAAGGTATATCAGCACGAAGGATGCTAGCTGAGGTGGCTTGAGAAGAATGCAATTGTAAATAATAAAGAGTTGTTAGTAAAACTTTACCGAAGTCTAAGACTTTCTCTAGAATGCCCTACAATGCTAATAATATAAACACTACAAACCTAACACTGAGGAGGAGGAGGAGGGATCCTCAGAGGGTACAGCACCACATCATTTCCCTGGACCCTCCACCAACACAGATACCCTCACATCGGTGGGTATGTGTCCGTGATTAGATTCAGGGTCATAAGCAAGTGACCAAACTACAGATGCGCCTGAGCAGCTGACAGAGGCTGCAACAGCCGAGGCCGCTGACAGTCGGAGGACTGTGGGAGGCCAGGCCCATGCTGAGCCCCAGGCTGATGATGTCCCTCCAGAGCCATTGGCAACACAGCACCTGCTGGAGCTGCACCGTGAGGTGAGGAAACATCTGGCGGAGCTGACGGAGGCAATGCACATTCATGCATGGATGGTGGAGGAGTCCATCCATGCCATGAGTGTTGCCATGTCTCAGGCGTGTGTGTGCGTGGCTTCCTCCATCAAGATGTTGGCGACTGTCATGGAGAGCCAGCTGCAGCAAACCACTCGGTGGATGCTAAGATGCATGCAGATCTGCATACCATCACCTTACTCATGTGTTGTATACGGCAAAGGCAAGACAAGAGGACGGCAAGACGGCTGGAGTCTCCACCAGGCGATTGTCCTTCTCTGGTGAGCAGGGAGGTGCAAGAGTGCACTGTTTCTGGAGGCTTCTCTTAGGGTGCTCTGAGTGTGGACAGCAGCTCTTCAGCCCCTCTGCCAGTGGCCCCAGTAGCTGCGATGACAGAGGAGGGTCCTGCATCTGTGCAGGAGTCCCTCAGCATCCCAGGGCCCTCCAGGCCTTAGGCAGCCAGAGGACGACCACCAAAGTCCTCGTAAGCCATGGGGCAGCCAGATCATCAGTCTGCCTCCACCTCAATTGCAAGCACAGGGGTGGCATGTCATAGGAGAGCTCATAAGCAAGTTAAGAAAAGCACGTAGATGCACTTGGGATTCACAGTGTTTAGATTTTGTACATGT
Organism: Heterodontus francisci; assembly: GCF_036365525.1. Lineage (NCBI taxonomy): Eukaryota > Metazoa > Chordata > Chondrichthyes > Heterodontiformes > Heterodontidae > Heterodontus > Heterodontus francisci. Next base: position 61,164,978 of record NC_090387.1, on the reverse strand, counting down.
TACAGTCACAGCTCTTGGCCAGCCTTTCCATTCTTGCTGCCTTGTTAGATGTCATGAACAGCCTTGGTCTCTCAATGGTCTGCTAGTGTTGGCGTAGGCCGTGTCTGGTCAGCTCCTCAGCTTTGGCAGTGTGTGCTGTGATCCTGCGCACTTGGCAATGGAGTGTGAGATGAAGGAGGCGACAACAGGTCCGCATAAAGGTGAGTCTTTATTGTACTGATTATGAAAGGGCATCAGGGGCACAAAAACGTGTATGTATGAGACTGTCCCAAGCCTCCCTTCCATGCCCTTCATTTCTCTTTGACTCTGATGCAATGGCTGTGCCATCTTCTCAGCAGTCTCCTCCAGATCCTCCTCATCGGATGAGGAATGGCGATCAATGATGTCCTCATTATTCAAGGCCTCTCCCCTCTGCAGTGCAGACTGAAGGGTACCATCATATCGATCCAGGCACCTGAAACTCACGTTCAGCAGCCCAATGGCCTGCTCGATGGCCACCCAGGTGGAATATAGCAGATATTGTACCTCTCCTCTGCTGCAGTGCAAGGGTTCCTCACAGGCGTCAGTAGCCTTGTCCCTGAGAATCCATCCCTGAAAGTGAGCAGGTGGCCTGAAAAGCCATGGCACCTGGGACTGACTGCCTGAGTATGCAGGTGTCATGGTTGCTTCCCGGGAAGTGGGCACACACCTAAAAGATCTGCTTTCAGTGGTTACAGACCAGTTGCACATTGATGGGATGGAAGCCCTTCCTTTTGATGAAGGCCGCTGGATGATGTGCAGGAGCCCTGATAGCCACATACATACATTCGATGACACCATGCACCTGGGAGAATCCAGCGATGGCCCTGAAGCCGATGGAACTTGCTGCCTTACTGTCTGGTTCAGTGCGGTAATGCACATAGACGCCAGCCTTCTTGAACATGGCACTGGTGACCTCCTTAATGCAGCAATGGGCTGCAGACTGGGAGATATCTGGAAAGATCCAGAGACGTAAAAGTTGAAAGCCACGGTGATCTTGAGCGCCGCTGGTATTGGGTGTCCACCAAACCCCATGGGTCTCAGCTCGTCCTGTCGCATGGCTCATAAATCAGTAACTGTCTCCCTGGAGAGCCTCAGTCTGTACTGACACTGCCGTTCGGACATCTGGAGACCTTTGAGCTATGAGCAGTAAACTCTCTCCTGGGGATAGGCCCTGCTTCTCATAGGAGGCTGGCCCTCTTGCTGCTCCTGGCATTCCTGCTGTGCCCCCACTAGTGCCTGGACCTCCCTCCTTCCGCACTGCTCCTCCTCCTTGGTCGGGGGGCAGGGGCGCCCACAATGAAAACTGGGTGGATCAGGCCCATGGCAGGTGGACTCTCTCCTTCTCATGTGTGTTCTTGGCAGTCCACCTCCCCCAAAACCTTTACCTGGCTAGATTCTTGCAAGCAAGTACCTCTCTATCACCTTTGCATTACGCCCCCTCCATTAGTATTGCCACCTTTACTCGCCCTTCTACCGTCACCTGGTAATGGCCTCCGTTCCCCACCCTCCCTTCCACTGCAGCTTGGTTCTCAGTATGGCTGGCTGGCAGACACAGCACTGAGCTCTCACCTTTTTGCCGCCTCCTTTAACCAGAAGGAGCTCTGAAACCCCATGGTTCCCGTGTGCCATTCATAAAAATCTAAAAGCACCATAAAATTTGAGTTAATTGCCATTTTAATTACCTTAATTGACATCCTGCTGCGCCATAGTGAGATGTCTGCCCTCCATGGTTCCTGCCACATGTAAAATTTGGAAGCGACGCCATGACACGGGACTTCCAGCCAAACACGTCCTGACTGCATTTTAGGGTCCCCAAACCCACCTCCACCCCACTGCCGTCCCACCCTGTCGTGTCTCTGCTCTCAGTGGCCCAGTAAGATTCCAGCCATAATTTCAATTCTGGTTTAAAGCAGCTACTTACAGCAATGAAAATAGGACAGTTTCTATAATAGACGGTCAACCATAACCACAGTTTTAGGCTCAGGTGGCAGATTGAAAATCTACGCATCCATCTCTTAACTATTTCCAATGTTGATTTGAAGAGCAATATCATCTGTACAGTAACTAACTGAAGCAAGTTGTAAGAGATCTGTGCAGAGCAACATCGTCAGTAATGAGTCCTGTTTTTCAACCTTCCTTGACTATGTAGCAAATCATTGCTTATCTTCAAATAGCCAAATTGATTACAATGAGGAACAGAAAGGGAACTAACATATATCATAAGGAAGGACTCTGAGTGATTATTAGTGGTATCCTTCAAGGGTCAGTGCTGGGACCACTGCTTTTTTTGTTATATAAAATGACTTTGGTCTTGGAATACAGAGTAGAATTTCAAAATTTGCCCATGACACCAAACTTGGAGGTGTGGCAAACAGTGAGGATATGAACTGCCTGCAACAGGACATAGACTAGCAGAATGGGCAGACAGGTAGCAGATGGAATTTAATACTGACAAGTGTGAGGTGATGCATTTTGGCAGAAGGAATAGGGAGAGGCAATATATACTTAATGGCACAGTTTTAAAGAATGTGCAGGAACAGAAAGATGTGGGGGTGCATGTGCATAGATCTTTGAAGGTGGCAGGATATATTGAGAGAGTGGTTAGAAAAGCGTTTGGGATCTTGGGCTTCATAAATAGAGGCATTGAGTATGAAAGCAGGGAAGTTATGCTGAACCTTTATAAAGCTCTGGGTAAGCCCCAGAGCCCTCTGGGTATTGCGTGCAGTTCTGGTCACCACACTTCAGGAAGGATGGACAGGTCCTTGAGAGGGTGCAGAGGAGATTTACCAGAATGGTTCCAGGACTGGTGGATTTTAGTTACAAGGTTAGGTGGGAAAAACTGGGGCTGTTCTCCTTCGAACAAAGGAGATTGAGGGGCGATTTGATAGCAGTGCACAAGATTATGACAGGCTTAGTAGATAAGTTAAACAAGGAAAAACTATTCCCATGAACTGATGGTACAAGGACTAGGGGATGCAGATTGAAGGTTTTGGGCAAGAGATGCAGGGGGAATATGAGGAAGAACTTTTTTACGCAGCGGGTGGTAATGACCTGGAACTCGCTGCCCTTAAGAGTGGTAGAAGCAGAGACAATTAATGATTTCAAGGGTAATTTGGATGGCCACTTGAAGGAAATAAACTTGAAGGGCTACAGGGATTGAGCGGGGGAGTGGGACTGACTGGATTTCCTCATGGCGAGCTGGCATGGACTCACTGGCGAATGGCCTCCTTCTGTGTCGTAAAACTCTATGGCTCTATGACTAACACACTGAGTTCCACAATGAGATGATTATTAGGAGACACTGGGGCCTTTTGTCCGTATGGCTCAGTTTCTGGAAAGACTCACTGAGAAATCAGGGGAGGAGCAGTAAATCAAATATATTAAGTATAGTGGTGAAAGGCTGTTTGTGTTTCAGGAAATTGAATCTCAGTACAACAAAACAGCAACATTTTTGCTGATTTGTTTTGATTTCTTTGTTTTTCTTACAATTTAGGTGTAAGGTTACAGAACCATACTTTGAACAAGACTAAACAAACTCAAAGTAATCACATCATCATTAGTTGCAATGTTGGAATATATCTAAACTTGCATAAAAATTCTTTTACTGAAGTGTTATTATGAAATGGCAAGTGGAGAAAGAGTGAGTGGGAGAATAGCGTGGACATGATCGAAGGCAGCAGCAGCGGCAGAGAATGAAATAGAGAGAGTGGGGGAACAGAGTGGACCTGATCGGAGACATCAGCAATGGTGGAGAATAAAAGAGAGAGAAGAGCGGGGGCAACAGCACGGACTTGATCAATTAATTAGTATAAAAATTAAAACCAATTTGATAATTTATCATTTAATTACAATCAGTGTTCAATTAATTAATCAAATCTAGGAGATAAAGTATAAATTAAATAACAAGGAATAGTAAAACTAAAAGTGTTCTAAATTCTACAGTAAATTAAAATCTAAGCTATATAGATAATAAGAGTTAAGTAAAACATTTCAGTTAATGCCCCATAAAATAAAATGATGTCAGCGCAAGGAAGCAGCTGGTTAATTTTTAGCTAAGTCTTAAGTTTATTTCTGTTAAGCCAGTTAATAATCTAATAAATAGCGGCATGGCAGGGCATCTCAGACCCGTAGAATGCACATTCTATTCCATGTGGGCACTCCAGGACACTTCTTGTGACCTGGACAACCACATATGCAAGAAGCGTTGTCAGCTGGAGCAGCTCGAGCTCTCGGTTTCTGAGCTTGAGCAGTAGCTGCTGTCACTGAAGGACATCTACATGGCTGAGAGATACCTGGATAGCACTTTTTAGGAATTGGTCACCCACAGCTTAAGGGTGTGCAGACAGGGAGGGAATGGGGGATCACCAGGCATTCAAGGAGGACCAGGAAGGTAGTGCTGGAGTCCCAGTTCTGAATACTGGTGAGAGTGATGGTTCCTCTGGGGTGTGGGACCAGAACCAAGCCCACTGCACCATAGCTGGCTTAGCTGTTCAGGGGGCAGGAGGAAGATTGTAATGAAATAGTAATAAGGGATTCTATAGTTAGGGAAACAGATAGGTGTTTCTGTAGCTGCAGATGTGAACTCAGGATGGTATGTTGCCTCCCTGGTGCCAGGGTCAGGGATGTCATGGAGCAACTGCAGAGCACTCTGAGGGGGGAGGGTAAACAGCCAGCAGTTGCAGTCCATATCAGTACCAATGGCATAGGTAGAGAAAGGGATGAGGTCCTGCAGGCAGATTTTAGGGAGCTAGGAAAGAAACCAGCAAGCAGGGCCTCAGAGGTAGTAATTTATGAATTACTCCTGGTTCTGCACGCTAGTGAGTATAGAAATAAGATAGAGAAGATGAATGTATGGCTTGAGAGTGCAGGAGGGAAGGTTTAGATTTTTGAGACATTGGGATCGGTTCTGGAGGGGATGGGACCTGTACTTGCTGGAGCGATTTGCCAGTGCTACTGGGGAGGGTTTAAACTAACTTGGCAGGGGAATGGGAACCAGGAGGTAACATTAGAGTGGAAAAACAAGGTGTAAAAAGAATTGGGAGAGACAGATAACACTGGAATAAGAAATAGTAAAGTATTATGTGGGGTCAGAGTAAGAGACTGTGCCCAGTCTCTGCCAGCCATGGATGAGCTGGACGAACACAGTGGCGCAGTGGTTAGCACTGCAGCCTCACAGCTGCAGCGACCCGGGTTCAATTCTGGGTACTGCCTGTGTGGAGTTTGCAAGATCTCCCTGTGTCTGCGTGGGTTTCCTCCGGGTGCTCCGGTTTCCTCCCACAGCCAAAAGACTTGCAGGTTGATAGGTAAATTGGCCATTATAAATTGCCCCTAGTATAAGTAGGTGGTAGGGGAATATAGGGACAGGTGAGGATGTGGTAGGAATATGGGATTAGTGTAGGATTAGTCTTAATGGGTGGTTAATGGTCGGCACAGACTCGGTGGGCCGAAGGGCCTGTTTCAGTGCTGGATCTCTAAATCTAAAAAATCTAAATCTAAATCTAAAATCGGAACTCAGTGATGCCATTGATTCTCTAGCCAGTAAAAGCCCCTGGAAAGGACAGCATTACCCCTGAAATAATCAAGAGTGCCAAGACTGCTACACTGTCAGCACTCCATGAATTCTTTGCCTGTGCTGGGATGAGGGAGCAGTACCACAGGACATGCGCGATGCCAATATCATCACCCTCTAAGAGAACAAGGGTGACCACGGTGACTGCAACAACTACCGTGGAATCTCCTTGCTCAGCATAGTGGGGAAAACCTTCACTGGAGTCATTTTAAACAGACTCCAGAATCTGGCTGAGCGTGTCTACCCTGAGGCACAGTGCGGCGTTCGAGCAGAGAGATCCATCATTGATATGCTGTTCTGCCTTCGCCAGCTACAGGAGAAATGCCACGAACAACAGATGCCTTTCTACGTTGCTTTCATTGATCTCACCAAAGCCTTTGACCTCGTCAGCAGACGTATTCTCTTCAGACTACTAGCAAATATCGGATGTTCACCAAAGCTACTAAGTATCATCACCTCATTCCATGACAATATGAAAGGCACAATTCAGCATAGCGGTGCCTCATCAGACCCCTTTCCTATCCTGAGTGGCATGAAACGGGGCTGTGTTCTCGCACCTACACTGTTTGGGATCTTCTTCTCACTGCTGCTCTCACATTCGTTCAAGTCTTCAGAAGAAGGAATTTTCCTCCACACAAGATCAGGTGGCAGGTTGTTCAACCTTGTCCATCTTAGAGCGAAGACCAAAGTATGGAAAGTCCTCATCAGGGAACTCCTCTTTGCTGACGATGCTGTGTTAACATCCCACACAGAAGAGTGTCTGCAGAGACTCATCGACAGGATTGCAGCTGCCTGCAATGAATTTGGCCTAACCATCAGCCTCAAGAAAATGAACATCATGGGACAGGACGTCAGAAATGCTCCATCCATCAATATCGGCGACCACGCTCTGGAAGTGGTTCAAGAGTTCACCTACCTAGGCTCAACTATCACCAGTAACCTGTCTCTCGATGCAGAAATCAACAAACGCATGGGAAAGGCTTCCATTGCTATGTCCAGACTGGCCAAGAGGGTGTGAGAAAATGGCGCACTGACATGGAACACAAAAGTCCGAGTGTTTCGAGCCTGTGTCCTCAGTACCTTACTCTATGGCAGCGAGGCCTGGACGACATATGTCACCCAAGAGCAATGTCTCAACTCATTCCATCTTCGCTGCCTCCGGAGAATCCTTGGCATCAGGTGGCAGGACTATATCTGCAACGCAAAAGTCCTCGAGGCGGCCAACATCCCCAGCATATGCACCCGACTGAGCCAGCGGCGCTTGAGATGGCTTGGCCATGTGAGCCGCATGGAAGATGGCAGGATCCCCAAGGATGCATTGTACAGCGATCTTGTCACTGGTATCAGACCCACCGGCTGTCCATGTCTCTGCTTTAAAGCCATCTGCAAACACGACATGAAGTCCTGTGACATTGATCACAAGTCATGGGAGTCAGTTGCCAGTGATCGCCAGAGCTGGCGGACAGCCATAAAGGCAGGGTTAAAGAGTGGTGAGTCGAAGCAACTTAGCAGTTGGCAGGAAAAAAGACAGAAGTGCAAGGAGAGAGCCAACTGTGTAACAGCCCCGACAACCAATTTTACTTGCAGCGCCTGTGGAAGAGTCTGTCACTCTAGAAATGGCCTTTATAGCCACTCCAGGCGCTGCTCCACAAACCATTAACCACTTCTAGGTGCTTACCCATTGTCTCTCAAGACAAGGAGGCCAAAGAGAGAGAGAGAGTAAGAGAGAATGTAATAAGGTCTAAATTTGGTTTACAGTGCATGCCTGTGAACACACGATGTGTAGTAAATAAGGTTAGTGAGCTGCACGCACAGCTAGTCATGTGGAAGTATGATGTTGTGGCAATAACAGAGACCTAGCTCCAGAAAAGGCAGTACTGGATACTAAATATTCCAAGATACAAGGTGTTCAGGAAAGATAGGGAATGAAGAAAGAAGGAGGGGTGGCAGTATGGATTAAGGAGAATACTACAGTGCTGGAGATAGAGGCTGTCCTAGAGCGAGATCAAAGACAGAATCTATTTGGTTAGAGCTAAGAAACAATAGAGGTACCATTACATTACTGGGTGTATGCGAAAGGCTTCCAACTAGTATGAGGGATATGGAGGAACAAATTTGCGAGGAAATTCTAGAGAGGTGCAAAAACTATAGAGTAGGTCCAATGGTGGATTTTAATTATCCTAATATAGACTGGGATAGTAAGAGTGTACAGGGCAGTGAGTGGCTAGAGTTTCTAGAGTGTACTCAGGAGAATTGTCAACATTAGTATGTTTCCATTCCAATGGGGAAGGAGGCATTGCTGGATCTGGTTCTGGGAATGAGGTGGGTCAAGTGGATCAAGTGTCAGTAAGGGAGCATATAGGAGACAGTGATCATAAAGTTTAGGTTAGCTATGGAAAAGGTTAAAGAGCAATCCAGGGTAAAAAATGGGGGAGGACCAATTTCAATGGAGTGAGAATGGATTTGGCTCTGGTAAATTAGAATCAAAGATAGGCAGGCAAAGCTGTAATTAAACAATGGGCTGCCTTTAAAGAGGAGATAGTTTGGATACACAAGGGGGAAAGATAGGACAAACAAAGACTAAGCTCCCCAGATGATGTAAGAGATAGCAAGTAAGATGAATCAGAAAGAGGGTGCTTATGACAGATGTCAGGTTGATAGAACAAGTAAGAACCAGGCTAAATATAGAAAGTTCAGAGGGGAAGTGAAAAAGAAAGATCAGAACAGCAAAGAGAGAGAATGAGAAGAGACTGGTGGTCAACATAAAAGGGAATCCAAAGTCTTCTATAGGCATATAAGTAGTAAAAGGGTGGTAAAAGGAAGAGTGGGGCAATTAATTACCAAAAAGGGGATTTACGCATGGAGGCAGAAGGCATGACTGAGGTACTAAATGAGTATGTTGCATCCGTCTTTGCCAAGGAAGATGATGCTCCCAAAGTCATAGTGAAAGAGGAGGTAGTTGAGACTCTGGATGGGCTAAAAATTGATAAAGACGAGGTATTGGAAAGACTGGCTCTACTTAAAGTTGATAAGTCAGCAGGATCAAATCAGCTGAATATAAGGATACTGAGGGAAGTAAGGAGGAAATTGCGAAGGCAATGGGTACAGGCGTGGTGCCAGAGGACTGGAGAATTGAAAATGTTACACCCTTGTTCAAAAAAGGGTGTAAGGATAAACCCAACAACTACAGGCCAGTCAGTTTAACCCTTAGAAATGATAATTTGGGAGAAAATTAATAGTCGCTTGGACAAATGTGGATTAATTAAGGAAAGCAAGCACGGATTTGTTAAGGGCAAATCCTGTTTAACTAATTTGTTTCAGTGTTTCAATGAAGTAAGAGAGAAGTCTGTTGAGGGTAATGCAGTTGATGTGGTGTACATGGACTTTCAAAAGGCATTTGAAAAAGTGCCACATAACAGACTTGTCAGTAAAGTTGAAGCCCATGGAATAAAACGGACAGTGGCAGCATGGATATGAAGTTGACTGAGTGACAGGAAAGCGAGAGCAGCGGTGAATGGTTGTTTCTCGGATTGGAGGAAGGTATACAGTGGGATTCCCCAGGGATAAGTCCTAGGACCACTGCTTTTCTTGTTACATATCAATTATCTAGACTTGGGTGTGCAGGCCATGATTTGAAAATTTGCATGACACAAAACGTGGAAGTATCGTGAACTATGAGGAGGATAGTGATAGACATCAAGAGACATAGGCAGTCTGGTGAAATGGACAGACATGTGCAAGATGAAATTTAATGCAGTGCGAAGTGATACATTTTGGTCAGAAGAATAAGGAAAGGTAATATAAAATAAAGGATACCATTCTAAAAGGGGTATAGGAGCAGAGGAACCCAGGGGTATATATGCACAAATCATTAAAGGTGACAGGGCAGGTTGAGAAAGCAGTTAATAAGGCATACGGGATCCTGGCCTTTATAAATATAGGTATATAGTACAAGAACAAGGAAATTATGTGAACCTTTATAAAACTCTGGTTCGGCCTCAACGGGAGTATTGTGTCCAATTCTGAGCATTGCACTTTAGGAAGGATGTGAAGGTATTAGAAAGGGTGCAGAAAAGATTTACGAAAATAGTTCCAGAGAAGAGAGACTCCAGTTACGTGGATAGATTGGCGAAGCTGTGGCTGTACTCCTTAGAGAAGATTGAGAGGAGATTTGATAGAGGTGTTCAAAATAATGAGGGACCTGGATAGAGTCAATGGGGAGAAGCTGTTCCCATTGGTGGAAGGGTTGAGAACCAGAGGACACCAAGTTAAGATAATTGGCAAAGGAATCAATAGCGACATGAGGAGAAACCTTTTTCCACAGCGAGTGGTTAGGATCTGGAATGCACTGCTTGAGAGTGTGGTGGAGGCAGATTCAATTTCAAAAGGGAATTGGATAATTATCTGAAGAGAAAAGATTTGCAGGGATACCGGGAAAAAGCATGGGAGTGGGTCTAGCTTACAGAGAGCTGGCACAAACACAATGGGCCGAATGGCCCCCTTCTCTGCTGTAAGCATTCTATGTTTCTATGATTATATGAAAGAAAGTTACTTTAAGTCTACACACAGAAGAAAGGATATTTTGTCATCACAGCAGAAATGCTGCACGCTTCTGCTTATTCTGCCTCTTTTCATGACCCAAACAAAAGCACATTTTCCCTGGTGCCCCTTTATTTAGACAGCTAAACACAGAGAATGTTGCCTATGTTAGCAGGAACCATTAGGTTACTAGTTAATGAGTGAACTGAGTTTTAGAGGTTCCTTTCTGGTTCAAGGTCTGCTTTTCGCTACAATGAAACCCTTGTGGTGGTCCTGCTGACTTGGAGAAGGGGGTAATTGAAATCGTGTAACACTTCCTGTTCTTCCTGGAAAATGGATCAATTCGTAACTGTTGACATTGGACTTTGAGCAACTGGGCAAGATAATGGTTTAATCTCCACAGGATGGAAACCCTATAAAAGTCTATAAAAATATAAAACATAAAAATGAATATATAAAGCAACATTTTATTTATTCATGCTTTTACTATTGCTGCAATATAAATGTAACACTGTAGTGGTTATGATGTCAACATTTATGAATCCACAAAGACTTTCAATATTTAAATAGCAATAATTGAATAACAATGTAAAATTTAACATGACGCTTAAACATAACCTGAAATCCCAACTCTTGAGTGTACAGGTGAATATTGATAGATAAAACTGACTGAAATAACCTGTACTATCTGCTATTAAAAATCTAATATGTTGTAGAGTGTCTTCAGCTAAATGCCTCACAGAACCAAAGAGTCCTGTCTCTTTAAACAGTCAACTGATTACATTCCTAGCCCTTCCCCACCACCAGCAGATCAGCTGTTTGTTGCCAATGGGTTTTCTTGAGTTGGTGCTAAGCATCATTGAGAATTACTGTTTATATTTCAGAGCATTCATACTTTTCTAATCAGCATATCCCCTGGCTCACTTTGTGGAACACCATAGCAGCTCCACTTGCATACCTGCTGCAAAAAGCCATTGATTAAATATTACTGAATTTATTGGTCCATGTGTTTACTCATTAACTGCTGGATAAAGTATAAGTCAATAATATATTTAATGTATAGAGGATGAAGAATATCTTCCAGTGCTCCAGTGAAAGGGTCCAGATGATGTTGTCATGCAGGCTCCTACTTGCCAAGAAAGAGACATATTAATTTTGTCATATGAACATTGATTTTAAACTGTTGCTGGAGCGAGGAAATGACTTGTTAAACAGATCAGCCGTGGCTGGAGAAAAACATTTACATACTAACAGACAGTGCTTGTGGAGACAAAAGGACCATTCCTTGACACATTCAACCCACAATGGATTTTGATCACCAGACATTGAAGATGTAAGGAAGAGCATTCCAGAGACTGCTAAGGTGATACAATCTACAAAAGCCAGGACTGGTTAAACCTGGTCACATGACTAACTGGCTGGTCCAGGGTTTTTTGAACTAGCCAACAGAAGTTTTGAACTCAGAAAGACTATTTGCTTCTGGAGTGAGAAGACCTCTCCTGTCTGCTCCCATCTCTTTCTCACAAGCCTCTGGACCAACTGAGGACACATGATCTTCAAGAGAGAAAAGTCTCCTACATCGAACAAGGTTTCAGAAGAATACTGGGCCCCAACGAAAAGCAAGACCTACCTACAATCAAGGACTCTACAGCGAGCTCGAAGAACAGTAACCAAAATCATCTTCAGATATTGCCTCAAACTTTTCCACTTTATTTCTTCTGCTGTTTTCAGTCTCTATCTGCATGTGTGTATCGCATAAGCATGCTAGCATGGGCGTGTGGCATATCCGTAGGCATTAACCGAATTAGAGTTTAAGTTTAATAAAGTTCAACCTTTTTTCTTGAAACCGAAGAAAACCTGTTTGGCTAGTTTATTTGCCTTATAATTGGAAGTTAGTGAACAAGGATTCACTAAGGGGGAGCTAAAAAAAACGGTGTGTTTAAAACTAAACCCTGTTACGGTAAGACCAGGTGAAGGCTGAGAGGTAACCCTAGACCCAAACAAAGAACAAAGAACAAAGATAATTACAGCACAGGAACAGGCCCTTCGGCCCTCCAAGCCTGCGCCGATCCAGATCCTCTCTCTAAACATGTCGCCTATTTTCTAAGGTTCTGTATCTCTTTTCTTCCTGCCCATTCATGTATCTGTCTAGATACATCTTAAAAGACTCCATCGTGCCCGCATCTACCACCTCCGCTGGCAATGCGTTCCAGGTGCCCACCACCCTCTGCGTAAAGAACTTTCCACGCATATCCCCCCTAAACTTTTCCCCTTTCACTTTGAACTCGTGTCCTCTAGTAATTGAAACCCCCACTCTGGGAAAAAGCCTCTTGCTATCCACCCTGTCTATACCTCTCATGATTTTGTACACCTCAATCAGGTCCCCCCTCAACCTCCGTCTTTCTAATGAAAATAATCCTAATCTGCTCAACCTCTCTTCATAGCTAGCGCCCTCCATACCAGGCAACATCCTGGTGAACCTCCTCTGCACCCTCTCCAAAGCATCCACATCCTTTTGATAATGTGGCGACCAGAACTGGACGCAGTATTCCAAATGTGGCCGAACCAAAGTCCTATACAACTGTAACATGACCTGCCAACTCTTGTACTCAATGCCCCGTCCGATGAAGGAAAGCATGCCGAAGGAAAGCACCCCTTTCTTACCTGGTCGTAACAATGCTCTGAACTAGAAAACTGAAGTTCAGTTTATGGTCTGCATCTCAACTTTGATCAGAAATTCATTGGAAGATATTGAGTGCAGTTTTGTGTGAGGAGAGATGATTTTTTTCTTCTTCCATACTTCTGATTGTCCTTCACCCAGTGGTTGGAGTCCAGTAAGTATCCATTGTAATTTTTGTTAACGGACCATTTCCTTTTCAATAATTCAGGAGTCTAGAAGGTGCATTTATCAATCTGGAAACATGTATTCTCCAGCCTTGGATAGAGCTCCATATGAGGTGCTACATGTACACAACTCCTCTCCCAACTTTAAAATGTAAATACTTGGACAGTGCAGGTGTCAATGTCCACCTTCTCTAAACATTTACATTAATGTCAGATACTTTTTCAAAGTGTTAAGACACCCTCAGGCAACTTTTAAACCTTGGCTTGACACCGTGCTGGATGTTCACTCCATGGAGCATGGAGTAAAAGCAGGTGGAAACTATCAACTCCATCAAATCTCATTTTACTTCACTCTAGAGTCAGGACAGATGCTGATTCTAGATTTACGTTCCAAATTTAGTGTCGGTGCAATGTGGCAACTACTTTGCAAAAAATGCTACAATTATTGTAAATGCGCCCTAAGTTGATACAGTGCTCATTGTGAGTTGATTCTCTATTCTCCTCCTGCCATTGTCTGAACAAGCAGATAGAGGTTGTGCACATTGACTTTTTAACTGTTGCAATTGTTCAAAGCCAAATTTGATTTGCATGCGACATAGAACCATCCTAGTAACTCCAAATTTCGAATGAGCGAGGCAGGGATTTTGCTATCTATGTGAATGGAATTCGTCAGTGCAAGAATACTGGTTTCAACAAGCAGATACAAAAATTTGGACACTCCACATTGACTTCTTTGGCCTCCTTATCTCAAGAGACAATGGGTAAGCGCCTGGAGGTGGTCAGTGGTGTGTGGAGCAGCGCCTGGAGTGGCTATAAAGGCCAATTCTAGAGTGACAGGCTCTTCCTCAGGTGCTGCAGAAAAATTTGTTTGTCGGGGCTGTTACACAGTTGGCTCTCCCCTTGCGCCTCTGTCTTTTTTCCTGCCAACTGCTAAGTCTCTTCGACTCGCCACACTTTAGCCCCGCCTTTATGGCTGCCCGCCAGCTCTGGCGAACGCTGGCAACTGACTCCCACGACTTGTGATCAATGTCACAGGACTTCATGTCGCATTTGCAGACGTTTTTAAAGTGGAGACATGGACGGCTGGTGGGTCTGATACCAGTGGCGAGCTCGCTGTACAATGTGTCTTTGGGGATCCTGCCATCTTCCATGCGGCTCACATGGCCAAGCCATCTCAAGCGCCGCTGAATCAGTAGTGTGTATAAGCTGGGGATGTTGGCCGCCTCGTGGACTTCTGTGTTGGAGATACGGTCCTGCCACCTGATGCCAAGTATTCTCCGGAGGCAGCGAAGATGAAATGAATTGAGACGTCGCTCTTGGCTGACATACGTTGTCCAGGCCTCGCTGCCATAGAGCAAGGTACTGAGGATACAGGCTTGATACACTCGGACTTTTGTGTTCTGTGTCAGTGCGCCATTTTCCCACACTCTCTTGGCCAGTCTGGACATAGCAGTGGAAGCCTTTCCCACGCGCTTGTTGATTTCTGCATCTAGAGACAGGTTACTGGTGATAGTTGAGCCTAAGTAGGTGAACTCTTGAACCACTTCCAGAGCGTGGTCGCCAATATTGATGGATGGAGCATTTCTGACGTCCTGCCCCATGATGTTCGTTTTCTTGAGGCTGATGGTTAGGCCAAATTCATTGCAGGCAGCCGCAAACCTGTCGATGAGACACTGCAGGCACTCTTCAGTGTGAGATGTTAAAGCAGCATCGTCAGCAAAGTGGAGTTCCCTGATGAGGACTTTCCGTACTTTGGACTTCGCTCTTAGACGGGCAAGGTTGAACAACCTGCCCCCTGATCTTGTGTGGACAAAATTCCTTCTTCAGAGGACTTGAACGCATGTGAAAGCAGCAGGGAGAAGAAAATCCCAAAAAGTGTGGGTGCGAGAACACAGCCCTGTTTCACACCACTCAGCCTAGGAAAGGGGTCTGATGAGGAGCCACCATGTTGAATTGTGCCTTTCATATTGTCATGGAATGAGGTGATGATACTTAGTAGCTTTGGTGGACATCCAGTCTTTTCTAGTAGTCTGAAGAGAATACGTCTGCTGACGAGGTCAAAGGCTTTGGTGAGATCAATGAAAGCAATGTAGAGGGGCATTTGTTGTTCGCGGCATTTCTCCTGTATCTGACGAAGGGAGAACAGCATGTGAACGGTCGATCTCTCTGTACGAAAGCCACACTGTGCCTCAGGGTAGACGCGCTCGGCCAGCTTCTGGAGCCTGTTTAGAGCGACTCGAGCAAAGACTTTCCCCACTATGCTGAGCAGGGAGATTCCACGGTAGTTGTTGCAGTCACCGCGGTCACCTTTGTTTTTATAGAGGGTGATGATATTGGCATCGCGCATGTCCTGAGGTACTGCTCCCTCGTCCCAGCACAGGCATAGCAGTTCATGTAGTGCTGAGAGTGTAGCAGGCTTGGCACTCTTGATTATTTCAGGGGTAATGCTGTCCTTCCCAGGGGCTTTTCCACTGGCTAGAGAATCAATGGCATCACTGTGTTCCGATTTTGTTGGCTGTATGTCCAGCTCATCCATGACTGGTAGAGGCTGGGCTGCATTGGGGGCAGTCTCAGTGACAACATTCTCCCTGGAGTACAGTTCTAGGTAGTGCTCAACCCAGCGGTCCATTTGTTTGCATTGGTCAGTGATTATGTCCTCTGATTTAGATTTGAGGGGGGCGCTCTTCTTGATGGTTGGCCCAAGAGCTCTCTTAATGCCATCATACATTCCTCTGATGTTGCCGGTGTCTGAGGCCAGCTGAATATAACTGCATAGGTGCTGCCAGTAGTCGTTTGCGCAGCGCCTGGTTGTTCTTTGTGCAGTGCTTCTGGCTGCTTTAAGTGCTACGGATGTTAACTTGCTGGGGGTTTTCTTGTAGTTCAACACTTAGCGGCTATGACAGGTTCCAGCTCTTCATTATGAGATTGAAACCAGTCTGCATTTCTCTTCGCACTTTTGCCATAGGTGGTCAAAGCTGAGTCATAGATGGCATCTCTGATGTGGGCCCACTTGGTCTCAGCATCCCCTGTGGGAGTGTTTTGAAGGGCTGTTACAAGTGAATTTAGAAATTTTTGTAACAGCTGTGGGTGAGAAATTCTGCTCGTGTTAATGCGCGGGTGGCCCTTCTGCTTGGAATCTTGCATCTTCTTTGGTCTGAGTCTAACCTTGCTGCACACCAGGGAGTGGTCAGTGTCGCAGTCCGCACTGTGGAAGCTGCGTGTGATTTGAACACTGTTTAAGGCGGCTCGCCTTGTGACAATGAGGTCTAGCTGGTGCCAACGACGCGATCTTGGGTGCCTCCATGAAACCTGGTGACAGGATTTAGTGTGAAAGAACGAGTTGGTGATGCAGAGGTTATGATAGGTACACAACTCCAGCAGTCTCTGCCCGTTCTCATTCATCCTTCCAACGCCATAGCGCCCAAGGCATTGACTACATTGACTAAAGAAATATATATTCAACCTGAAGTAAAGCACTTTGAGGTAATGACTGCAGCAGTTTTTCAGTAATATATTTGTGTCACAAACTTTTTCTTCTAAATTTGCACATGTTGCTGTACTCAAATGAGCTTTGTCCAAGAAGTGGTAGAATCATTGTGCCCATGATTTTCTAACATGACCAGTTCCCAACCATCTTGGCATGCTATTGGGAAGGGGAGTTGTCTATTCAAGGCCAGGCCCTCCTCTGTAAAAAGTGATAAAATATTAATAAAAGAGTCACCCACAACAATCTTTGTGCTTAATAACTGTTTCAGCAGTGACATTGAAGGGACTTGGCACCAGATCACCAGTCTGCCCAAACAGCTAAGGGGGAATCTGCCTGTTGTTAGGGAAACCAAAGCTGGAGTTGTAGAGTAACAACTGTTTGGTGAAGACTGTTATCAGGAAAAATATCTTTAAAAAGTTTTTAATTAAATTAGAATAGACTGTGTTAATCTGTTCAGTTTAAGTGCAAGTCAACACTGGAAGTTGTATTAATGATTGTGTCCAGCGGAGGTTGCTATAGGACTATTCAAGCACTTTAAAGATGGTTTCCAAGTACCAGATTTGTTGTAAATTAGGTTGACATTTTTAATTTGTTTTATCCTTTCTCCTTTATATTCTCTTTCTGTTTTCTTCCCTCCGGGCACTTCTCCTTCAGCAGGGTAGATAGGACAGTCTGGGACATGCATGTCTCCAGAGCCACCCTCCTGATATCATCTGACAGAAAGTAGTTGAACTGCACATAAAATAATTACTTTGTGCAATTGTTATGTTCATTTAAGTGAAGGATATCCATGCCAGGGGAATATTATTTCCACTTTTGTCTCCATGAGTCACTGTCAAGCTAGGTTTACCAGATATTGTTTGACATATTTCTGGAGATTTCATCACAAGACCGCCACCTGCAACCGCCCCATCCAGTCAAACAACATTTTCACCCACCTCCACCATTTTTATAACTAATGAACAGATGTGTTAAAAGATAACGAAAAAAATATGTCCTTGTGATTTTTCTCCTGGGTTGTTCGCAGCAGTAGCATGGGAGATTAATTTTTAATTGCTGGAGACTTCAGGACAATCAGGAGGGTGGGCAAATCTATGTCAAGCATTCCCAAGTCAGGTATAACACAGCCAGCTGCACAATTAAACTGTCTTTACTCCTTCCAAACAGTGTATCTCAATGCCAGTCTCAGGAAAACACAAGGGTGAATTTTCACACTTTCCACACAACTAATCCATAGGATGAAATAAAAACAGAATATACTGGAAATACTTGGTAGGTCAGGCAGAATTTGTGGAGAGAGAAACAGAGTTAAGATTTCAGGTCAATGACCTTTCATTAGGACTGGGAAGAGTTCAAGGTGTAACAGCTTTTAAGCAAGGCAGGGAAAAGGGAACAGGAGGACAGAACAAAAGGAAAGGACTGTGATTGGGTAGGAAAGCAGGGGAGATGAAATGACAAAAGCGACGACGGTGCAAGGCAAAAAGAGATCGTAATTGGACAAGTAAAGAAACAAAAGATGTGTCTGGAAGAGGTGTACATGGGTAAAGCAGAAACATCACCAACTGCCGTCCCAAAATAATGGGGCAGGGGTTATGATTTGAGATTTTTGAACTCAGCGTTGAGTTCAGAAGGCTGTAAAGTGTCTATTTGAAAGTTGAGGTGTTGTTCCTCAAGCTTACTTTGATATTCATCAGAACAGTGTGGGAGGCCAAGGACAGAAAGATCAGAGTGGGAGTGGAGTGGAGAGCTAAAATGACAGGAAACTCGGAGACATGGCGGAAGACTGAATAGAGGTGTTCCACAAAGTGGTCACCAATGTTCCTTCGACCCAAAGGTTCCTGTGCAGGCCTCCCACAAGTCGGCTTCTTTAAGTTACCCCACGTTTGCGGCCTTACAAAAAAATCTGAAGGGCCCGTACACTTAAACAAATTGGCCGTGTACTATTACGTTGGCAGTCACCCAATCTGCATTTGGTCTCCCCAGTGTTTCAGAGATGACATAGCAAGCAGTGAATACCATCCTTAGTCTGACCTAGATCAGATTCCCTGTTTAGTGCAAAATTAAGTCTGTTTTATCTTGTGAGCCCAGGTTCACTTGAAAAGGGGTTCACATAAAACCTTTCCAACTAGCAAGTGGAGGAGAATCTCTCCTCATTGGTCCAGCAGATCTTAATATTTAGGATAGCTGAGCTAGGATTCACATCTTGGGAACATGTATGATAGACCTGCATTCTAATGTACAGGAAATATTGTAAAAAATATAAATCTGTTCTTAAATAAAAACTCATTTTGAAAAGTCTTCAAAGGATTTCTTGCCTCTTCAAGTCTCCTTGTTGCAACCACCATTCCCTGATCAAGATAGTGGACAAGTGATGCTGGGAGCAGCATTCGAACACCTGGAGTGACTCACCTGTTCATGTCTCTCTTTCTCTTCCTGTGAAGAGTTGTTAGCTCTGGCATATCTAAGTCTGGAACTCAGACTATGTGGGGAGTCTTGCGTAAACGTTAAGCTTCTTTTTTCAGTCTTTCTCTTTCCTCAAAATATTCTCTTTTGTCAAATTAATAAAACTATCAGGAAAAAGAAAGTCTTGCATTTATATAGCACCTTTTATGACTGCTGGACATCTCTATGTGCTTTACAGCCAATGAAGTACTCTTTTGAAGTGTAGTCACTGTTGTAATGTAGGAAACATGGCCGTCAATTTGCACACAACAAGCTCTCACAAACAGCAACATGATAATGACCAGATAATCTGATTTGGTGATGTTGATTGAGGGGTAAATATTGGCCAAGACACCAGTGATAACTCCCCTGCTCTTCTTCGAAATAGTGCCAAGAGATCTTTTACATCCACCTGAGAAGGCAGACAGGGCCTTTGTTTAACATCTCAGCCGAAAGGTGACATCTCTGACTGTGCAGCATTCCCTCAGTACTGCACTGGAGGATCAGCCTTGATTTTTGTGCTGAAGCCCTTGAGTGGGACTTAAACCCAGAACCTTCTGACGTGGAGGCGAGAGCTACTAACTGAGCCACACATGTCAAGTGGCCTCTCTGAAACAATCTGGCATTGAACTCATGTATTGATGTGTTTAAAGGGGAACAGCTTTCATTTACAAAGAACATTGAAAAAATTGATTTCTGCTCTTAAATGGAGAAGATCTTTGCACAATTATGTTAAAATATCTCAATCATGCCTTGTAATGTGATATAAGTCTTTCTGTCAAGTGTGTGTAAACCAACAAAAAAGGGTTTGACAAAGACAATTTCCATTTAACAGTTCTACCAATGTAGGCTGTCGAAATTGTTTGACCTGGACCACATGATCTTACTTCAATTAACTCCGAAACCAATCAAACAAACATTATTTATATATAAAAACCATTTATATATATAACTATAGGAATGCACTGCCTGAATGGGTGGTGGAAGCAGATTCAATAGTAACTTTCAAAAGGGAAGTTAATAAATTCTTGAAGGGGAGAAAACTACAGGGTTATGGGAAAACAGCAGGGGACTGGGACTAATTGAATAGCTCTTTCAAAGAGCTAGCACAGGCACAATAGACGAATGACTCACTACAGTGCAGTAAGATTCTATGATTCTATATTGCTGCTCCCACTGACTGGTTTATGAGCTTCCAGAAAGCAAGGATTTGTCCCTCCTGCCCACTCACTTGCCTGTGAGAGATGCATAACCACCTTTGAGCCATCATGGACCAAATACAGTCCCTTCTCCCCAATCGGTGGAGGGAGTGCATGTTTAAGGTTGAATGCAATGTGATTCAGCTATAGTCAGCAGCTTAACAGGAGATGGATGAATAGCAAAGTTTTTGGCAGGATTTCAAAAACAATGGCTTTGTTCTTCCTGATGTTCAATTGTATGAAATTCTGAATCATTCCACGACTTAATGTCAAGCTGTTACATTGGCAACATGGAGATGGTCATGAGAGTCAAGGGAACTGGTGGAGAGGTAACTGGGTGTCAGCATGGAAGTGACCCAATGTCTATAAAATAAGTCAACAAAAGGCAGATTGCAGATTTTTTTTTATTTGTTTCACGGGATGTGGGTGTCACAGGGAAAGTCAGTATTTGTTGCTGATCCCTAATTGCCCTTTAGAAAGTGGTGGTGAACTGCATTCTTGAACCACTGCAGTCCATCTGGTGTAGGTACACCCACAGTGCTATTAGGGAGGGAGTTCCAGGATTTTGATCCAGCGACAATGAAAAAATGGCGATATATTTCCAAGTCAGGATGATGTGTGGCTTGGAGGAGAACTTGCAGGTGGTGGTGTCTGCTGCCCTTGTCCTTCTAGGTGGGAGAGGTCACAGGTTTGGAAGGTGCTGTCAAAACGGCTCAGTGAGTTGCTGCAGTGCATCTTATAGATGGGATACACACTGTTGCCACTGTGCATTGGTCGTGGAGGGAGTGAATGTTTAAGGTTTTAGAGATACAGCACTGAAACAGGCCCTTCGGCCCACCGTGTTTGTGCCGACCATCAACCACCCATTTATACTAATCCTACACTAATTCCATATTCCTACCACATCCCCACCTGTCCCTATATTCTCCTACCACCTACCTATACTAGGGGCAATTTCTAATGGCCAATTTACCTATCAACCTGCAAGTCTTTGGCATGTGGGAGGAAACCGGAGCACCCAGAGGAAACCCATGCAGACACAGGGAGAACTTGCAAACTCCACACAGGCAGTACCCGGAATTGAACCCGGGTCGCTGGAGCTGTGAGGCTGCAGTGCTAACCACTGCACCACTGTGCCGCCATGTGGGTGGATGGTGTGCCAATCAAGCGGGCTGCTTTTTCCTGGATGGTGTTGAGCTTTCTGAGTGTTGTTGGAGCTGCACCCATCCAGGCAAATGGAGAGTATTCCATCACACTCCTGACTTGTGCCTTGTAGATGGTGGACAGGCTTTCGGGAGTCATGAGGTGAGTTACTTGTCACAGAATTCCCAGCCTCTGACCTGCTCTTGTCAGCACAGTATTTCTGTGATGTTGATAGTGGGGGATTTAGTGATGGTAATGCCGTTGAATGTCAAGGGGAGATGGTTGGATTTTCTCTTGTTGGAAATGATAATTGCCTGTTACTTGTGTGGTGCGAGTATTACTTGCCACTTATCAGCCCAAGCCTGAACGTTGTCCAGGTCTTTCTGTATATGGACAAGGACTGTTTCAGTATCTGAGGAGTTGCAAATGGTACTGAGCATCATACAATCATCAGCGAACATCCCCACTTCTGATCTTATGATGGAGAGAAGGTCATTTATGAAACAGCTGAAGATGCTTGGGCCTAGGACACTACCCTGAGAAACTCCTGCAGTAATGTCCTGGGGCTGAGTTGATTGGCCTCCAACAACTGCAACCATTTTCCTTTGTGCCAGGTATGACTCCAACCGGTGGAGAGTTTTCCACCTGATTCCCATTGACTTCAATTTGGCTCGGACTCCTTGATGCCATACTCGGTCAAATGCTGCCTTGATATCAATTTAAGGGCAATCAATCTCACCTCATCTCACAGATGAGGAAGACAATGCGGCTACGGATGGATCCTTTTGCAACTCCAAAGGTGCCCAAGCAGGAACTGGAGAAGAAAATATTGGTAGAGATAGGCTAGCTGTGCTGGGACAAGTAGGAGTAGAACCAGAACCACACAAGGACAGTGTCAGCAGAGGAGAGGCAGTGACGGAGGATATCATGATTGACCTTGTCAAAAACTGCAGAGAAGAAAGGGAAGCATAACATTCCAAGGTCACAGTGATCAAGAATAACATTGATAACTTTAAACTGGGGCAGTCTCAATGCTGTGAACAGGTTGCAAACCTGACTTCAGGGATTCAAACTGGGAGATATAGGAAAGAGAGGTGAGGATGTAGATGAAGCAGAAATTGAAAGTCTTCAGCCAACTAAAGCACTGGAGAATTAGATAGAGACACCAACTTGACTAATAGACAACTGCACACTCTCACAGATCTACCAGGGAATAGAAGCTTCAAAGCAGACTGTCAGAGAATTTGATGCCCTCTTGATTTCAGATGCAAACTACAACTCTGCAGCTAGGAACTGAGACACTCCCCATCAGACCATCAAGAGTTGGGCACTTCCACTGAATTATTAAGTACAACTATTTTTAAACTGAAAGAATAAAATGAACTAACTTGTTGCTATGGCTCCTGCCACAGACAACAGCTGCTCACCTTCCACCTGTTTCCTCACAGGAAAATAAAGGCAGAACTCAGGAAATAGAGATAATAGAGATGGTCATTTTGTTTTTAAAGGCACACGTGAGTCTGAATTGAATGGAGAGTTTTAGGAAATCTTCTCCTTACTTCCCTTTGGCCTGCTGCTTCTCCACAACAGCTAAAGACTCCGCAAAACTAACCTAATCTCTTCAGCCACCTCCCCCAACTTCGCTGCTACTCCCTACAGACAGAGAAGAGTGGATCTTTTTGGTACAGAGGGGTACCTTCCAGTCAAAAAACCCACTAGAACAGTGTGGATGGAGGTGGCAGAGAGAGTTAATACTGTCTCACTTGTGGTCCAAAGCTAGTAGCAGATAGAAAGAAATGTTCTGGACTAAGCAAAGTTGCCATGGCAAATGCACTCACATTTGCATATTGGCTTACAAGACATTTTCATTAAACTCTAGCAAAGCATATGGGATCTTGGGTTCATAAATAGAGGTATTGAGTACAAAAGCAGGGAAGTTATGCTGAACCTTTATAAAACTCTGGTTAGGCCCCAACTAGAGTATTGCATCCAATTCTGGTCACCACACTTTAGGAAGGATGTGAGGGTCCTTCAGAGAGTGCAGAGGAGATTTACCAGAATGATTCCAGGGATGGGGGATTTTAGTTACAATGTTAGGTAGGAAAATCTGGGGTTGTTCGCCCTGGAGCAAAGAAGATTAAGGGGAGATTTGATAGTGACGTACAAGATTATGACAGGCTTAGATAAGTTACACAAGGAAAACTGTTCCCATGAACTGATGGTACAAGGACTAGGGGACAGAGATTGAAAGTTTTGGGCAAGAGATGCAGGGGGAATATGAGGAAGAGCTTTTTAATGACCAGGAACTCACTTTCCATGAGAGTGGTGGAAGCGGAGACAATAAATGATTTCAAAAAGAAATTGGATTGTCACTTGAAGGAAATAAAGTTGCAGGGCTATGGGAATCGAGCGGGGGAGTGGGACTGATTGGATTGCTCTGCAGAGAATCAGAACAGACTCCTTCTATGCTGTAAATTACTCTATGGCTGGAATTTTATGGCCCCCAAATGAGTAGGCTGGGATTGGGGAGTTGGGGGGCTGCCGTTCCCAACCTCCTCCCACCCCTGCTGCTAATTTACGCGGGGTTGTAGCAGTAAGAAATGGCCTGCCCGCCCCAGGCCAATCAAGGCCCTTAAGTGGCCAATTAACTGGCACTTAAGGGCCTCCTCCTGCCGCCGTGGTGGGTATTTTACCCTCAGCAGCCAGACGTCAAAAGCCTCAAGAACCCTGCCTGGTAAAACCAGGCAGCCTTCTTGCGGGCTGGGCGGGGGCCCTCCTGATCAGGCACCCTGTGCCCCATGGAGGGCCGCCCCGAAGCCCCAACCACCTACCTGTCTTCCATCCTTCACCTTGCTTCCAATGACTGGGTGTAGTCCCAGCAGTGGTCACCGCACCTGGTGGCGCTGCTGGGACTGAGAGCTGCCGGCCCACTGATTGGCAGGATTTCCTGCCTCAAGGAGGTGGAAATCCCGCTCAAGACCAATTAAGGGCCTGGGGAGCGAAAAATCCCAGCCTGGCTCCCCAGGCCTGGCAGAGGCGGGCTCGCCACTGACTTTTTCGGCTGGTGGGTGGGACCTCCCGCCCAGCGAAAAATTCCGGCCTATGACTCTAATGCAATTGTAGTGCAACACGACAGAGGGACAATGCCCAGCTCTCCAACATAAGTTCTTTGACTTTCCAAATACACAGACATTCCCATATTTTACCAGGACACTCTGCACTGCTGCATCGCACAATATTTCTGGTCCATGAAATATGGCAAGCAACAAATTCTAAGCACGTGATACCTGCATGTTGCACATCCACATGCTCACATAAGGTGGCTTCTCATCTGATTTATCTGCCTTGTTCCAACATATGTCTCTTTTCTACCTGCTTGCAGGAAGAGGCTGCACATGACATTTGATTGAGTTTTTCGAGGAGGTGACCAAGAGGATTGACGAGGGCAGGGCGATGGACATTGTCTACATAGACTTTAGCAAGGCCTTTGACAAAGTCCCGCATGGTAGGCTGGTCCAGAAGGTTCAAACACATGGGATTCAGAGTGAGCTAGCAAATTGGATACAAAATTGGCTTGGTGATAGGAGGCAGAGGGTGGTAGTGGAGGGTTGTTTTTTCAGATTGGAGGCCGGTGACCTAGTGGTGTCCCCACAGGGATCGCTGGGCCGCTGGGCCCTTTGTTGTTTGTCATATGTATTAATGACTTGGATGTGAATGTAAGGGGCATGATTAGTAAGTTTACAGATGACACCAAAATTGGCGGTATAGTGGACAGTGAAGAAGGTTGTCTAAGGTTACAACAGGGTATAGATAAACTGAGAAAGTGGGCAAGGGAGTGGCAAATGGAATTTAACGCAGACAAGTGTGAAGTGATGCATTTTGGGAAGTTAAACCAGGGCAGGACATATACAGTGAATGGCAGGACCCTGGGGAGTGTTGTTGAGCAGGGAGACCTTGGGGTCCAAGTACATAGTTCCCTGAAAGTGGCAACACAGGCAGACAGGGTGGTAAAAAGGCGTATGGCATGCTTGCCTTCATCGGCCCAGGCATTGAGTACAAGAGTTGGGACGTCATGTTACAGTTGTACATGACGTTGGTTAGGCCGCATTTGGAGTACTGTGTGCAGTTCTGGTCGCCGCACTACAGGAAAGATGTGATTAAGCTAGAGAGGGTGCAGAAAAGATTCAGAAGGATGTTGCCTGGTTTGGATGGCTTGAGTTATAAAGAGAGATTGGATAGGCTGGGTCTGTTTTCCCTGGAGCGAAGGAGGCTGAGAGGGGACATGATAGAGGTATATAAAATTATGAGAGGCATAGATAGGGGAGATAGCCAGAGTCTGTTTCCCATGGTAGGGGTGAGTAAAACTAGAGGGCATAGATTTAAGGTGAGAGGGAGGAGGTTTAAAGGGGATCAAAGGGGCAAATTTTTCACACAAAGAATAGTGGGCATCTGGAATGAGCTGCCTGACGAGGTGGTGGAGGCAGGAACAGTAGTGAAATTTAAGAGGCATCTGGACAGGTACTTGAATGAGCAAGGCATAGAGGGATATGGAATTAATGCAGGCAGGTGGGATTAGTATAGCTAGGCATTATGGTCAGCATGGACACGGTGGGCCGAAGGGCCTGTTTCTATGGTGTAAGACTCTATGACTGTATGACTGAATCTCCCATCACCAACATCCTGGGGGTCACCATTGACCAGAAACTGAACTGAATCAGCCACATAAAACCTCTGGCTACATGGACAGGTCAGAGGCTGGGTATTCTGTGGTGAGTAACTCACCTCATGACTCCCCAAAGCCTGTCCACCATCTACAAGACACAAGTCAGGAGTGTGATGCAACACTCTCCACTTGCCTGGATGGGTGCAGCTCCAACAACACTCAAGAAGCTCGACACCATCCAAAACAAAGCAGCCCGCTTAATTGTCATACCATCCACAAGATTAAACATCCACTCCCTCCATCACCGGTGCACCCTGGCAGCAGTGTGTACCATCTACAAAATGCACAAAATGCAGCAACTTGCCAACGATCCTTTGACAGCACCTTTGAAGTCTCACTCCAGGATATGAGCACACTCCAATGCAGTACTGAGTGAGCACTTCTCTGTCGGAGGCTAGATTTTTTTGACAAAATGTTAAAGCGAGGCCCCGTCTGCCCTCTTGGGTGGATATAAAAGATTCCATGGTGCTATTTTGAAGAAGAGCAGGCCAATATTTATCCCTCAATCAACATCACCAAAACAGATTACCTGCTCATTATCACATTGCTGTTTGTGGGAGCTTGCTGTGCACAAATTGGCTGCCACATTTCCCACATTACAACAGTGACTACACTTCAAAAGTGCTTCATTGGCTGTAAAGCACGTTGGGACGTCCTAAAGTCATGAAAGGTGCTATATAAAAACAGGTCTTTCTTTATGAAATGTGTAATATTGGGAGTAGGGTCCTGTATGGCCACATGCCATCAATAATGCCCTGTTCTTTGGGAAATCTAACCAGATGGTTAAATTGTGGGGCTATCTCATGTTGCCACTTGCTTTCCATAGTAAAATACTTATACAGGCCTGCACAAACAATTCATCTGTGATCTGCATGATGCAAATCTGCATAGCAGGTGTGAAGATGTGGCAAATAAGAAGCCAGTCGTGTAAAAGTTCAATGAGGTTCTTATCTTCACAGCCACTGACAGTGTCCTCCCAGTCCTGCAGGTGGTTTCAAGGGTGGCTGCAGCAGTGTTCACAGTTCAATGTTAGCTTCTTTTGGGAGCTATAGGAGATATTTTTAATCACCCAAAAACGGGTGGCTTGGAGTCGGGCAAGATGCAAAAATTTTTTAAATCTCAAACCGTAGCCAACTCGTCCACCTTCGGGGTTTAGCGGAGGCGGGTTGGCCATTTAAATATTCTAATAAGGCTGGCAGCCTCTGATTTAACCTGTTTTACAGGTTTAACCCTGGCCAACTGGGTTTCCCAGGCCTTAGGGAAACATAGCAGTTTGAGAGAGGTGAGGACAGCTTCTGGAAGAAGGTAAGTGCCCTTGCAGCACTTCTTGTGCATCAGGTGGAGCAGAAGATCTTCCCCGAGGCCCCCCAAGCTTACCTGCTTCCCTTCTATTGGGCTCCCATCGCCATCAGACCCATCCCTATCTGAAGTTGCCCCTCAGGGTTGCACCCCCCCACCCTAGTTGGGGATTGGACCCCCACCCCCCCATGCTGCCACTAGCCAGCTGCAGGCTCTCTGCCCACAGCTGTGGCCTGCTCCGGAGTGCCCCCCGCCCACCTGGGAGCCAATCCTGTCAATCAGACTGCTTCTAGGTGGAGATCTTATGAAAACAAAGGTGCACGCGGTGGAGTTAAAACTCCACATTCCCCACTGAAACTGTGCACCCCTCTCCCCGGCTCAGAAAACCCATCCCTGTCAATATTGGGGCCACGGTCTCCACCCACAGGTGATCATGGACATGTTCACATACAACTGTCTCCTGTACATATTGAGTATCCGTGGCCCAAACAAACCATTCTAGCATGCCATATCCTCCAAAACATGTGAATCCAGAAAGATACTCAAACAGGCAGCACACTATAAAATTTCCATGGAGAAACAGGCAGTGCTAACAGAAGGAGTGAAGCGGAACATAAATTCATTTGTGACATAACAGCTATATTGTAAAGATTAAGTAAACATACCTAACAGGTATGAACAGCAGGTCAAATGGAATCAGGACACTTTAACAGCAGAGACCTAATATCAAGTAAGGAATCTCTGTTGCAGTGTCTGTGTTATCTGGGTGCTGAGCATCTGGAGCCTTGTCCACATGCTCCAGGCTGCGTAATGGAGCCCAGCCCTAACTTACATGTTTTTCAGGGCCTTAGGAGCTCAACAGACAGCAAATGCAAGCACTTCTGGAGTGTCCAATATCAGGCACCCAGTAGGCCTCAGCACCCCTTCATATGGGGTGCGATGCCTTTAAGAACAGCAGCTCTACAGTACCGAACATTTCCAACCCCTAGATATATTAGCAGGATCTCATGAGCTCTTGGTTGCTTTATATGACAATCCATATTTGAGTTACTATCAACATTTGGCTACTCAGTGCCAGATGGTTAGGTTGTTCACCACTCTAAAAGACGCAATGCTTGTTTTTGCTTCATTTATATGAACTGAAATAAAATCTGAATGGTATGTCAACAAGGGAGCCAGTGCTCTTTGTATAGTACAATACCAGGCTTTCTTTTTATGAATTGTGTCTTGTCCTCTCTTGTGCTGCCTGTGCTCTTGCCAAGACAGCACCCAGATAATCTGCTTCTGGGTCTCTAACAGTATTGGTGTGTAAGTAGTAGCTGCAAGGTATACAAGAGTAGCCCAGTGTTCCCCTGTGACAGAGTTTTCCATCCTTCCCAGTAGGAAAATACTTGGCCTTTGCTGAGCATCTACATGCAGTGGTCTGGTTGAGAGCTGGAATTTGTTGTGTGGAGAATTGTAGCCATGGACCTATAACCTGCCACTGTGTGGTGGTGTTGCACCCACAATGTCCCACACCACTCCCCACTCTCCAAACATATCAAACTGTGAAACTGGGATTGGAAAAGTTTAAAATTAAGTGGAATTACTCAGTCAAACCCTCTGTATGCTGTGCAAGTCTCATATAACCTTAGACCCAAATTATTTGTCCATATATTTTTCTGGTACTCCACAGAATCTAATACTCAAACCTTCAACTTACTAACAGACAGGGACAGGATCTGTAAACAGATTCTGACTCATAGGGATAGATATAGAAGTTTCTCAATGGTTGGTACAGTTTCATCACAGTTCAGTCTTTTCCTGAAGGTTATACTCAGTTATTTTAGTCAGGATCTGGCTTATCCCAGCCAATGAATTCTGTAAATCACTCAAACAAATTTTGAGGAAAGCACATGAAAGGATAATTGTGGTGTTGCATACAACTGTGCTGACAAGGATTGCAGCCTGTAGATTTTTTTTATACCTGGACCATTCTTTCAGAAACCTCAGCGGGCTGTGTGGGATTGGGGACTGTGAGGTTGGAGGGTGCCCTCTGGGGAGAGATCTCCAGAGGCGATGAGGTCAGTGATAGTCCGGGAAATTATGAATTGATGTTTGGTGGTAGGGTCGTGGTCCAGGGGAAATAGGAGGAGGTGTTGGAGAGTTGGTGTTCAACTGGTCTATGCCAAACAACAACAGTGCCACTCGTCAGCAGGTTTAATGACAATATCAGGATTGGACCTGAGAGAACGGAATGCTGCAAGTTCAGAAGGAAGGAGGTTAGAGTGAACGACGGGAGCAGAAATTACTTCTAAGGTGTTGTAAGGTAGGGTGGGAAATCATCTTTGAATTTCAGTGCTGATCATTTTCCATTTAGTCTTATGAGATATATACATACAATTCCAATAGGAATTAGTGCAGGAATTAGTGTGAGGAGAATGAACTTGAGACAATTGTTTTCCCTCTGTAGCCTTGAAGTTAGAGGCAAATTGTATATCCTCACAACCACCCGGACCTGTGACAGAGCTGAAACGTTAACTCTGCCTCTCTTTCCACAGATGCTGCCTGACCTGCTGACTGTTTCCAGCACTTTCTGTTTATATTTCAGATTTCCAGCATCTGCAGTATTTTGCTTCTCTCTTAACTTTTCAGGTCGATGACTTTTCATCAGTTCTGACTGACACACCTCGCTGTCACACACATTCCTTTCTCTCCAGCCTCCTCCTCAAATCTCCCTTTAAACAGACAACACTCACACTCGCCCTTACCCTATTGCCGTCTCGCACCCATTCGTCACAGTCACCCTCCTCAAATATTTACTCTCCATCCTCAGAAATCAGTTCATCAATCACACTCCTAACTCTCAGTCTTCTCTCATTGTTGGAGAAGAGAGCCCACAACTCCAGGGAGAGACAGTGAACCAGGGATGGAGCTGCAGCCATGTCCACCCTGACTGTGAAGGAGGAGGAGGCTCTGGAGATCAGCAGGTGGCAGCAGTTCAGGCCGTTGGTGATGGTGAGACGGGGGTGGCCCAGAGACCTGGTAACAGTGTTAGATATCACACTGCCACTTAGCACTTAGCTGTCACTCACATTGAATCAATGTCACCAATACATGAAATGTCATGATCTGCATTGTGCTAATTTGGAACCTTATTTCACCTAGGTTCAGCACTAATTCATGCCTTTCATCTCCTGTGGGAGCATCGCAGGTCCTGATGGAGGAGATGAGAGAAGAACCCAAGGAGTCCTCAGAGGAGGAGCAGCACTCTGAGGATGCACCTTCACATGACTCCTGTGCACTCTCCACCAGCGCAGACGCACACACCTTGGTGGATCCAGCATTACAGAAAGATAGGGTGGCACATGGTGAGGAGCACATCACATATGAGCTGCAGCAGGTGCTGGAGACAGGGACAGCAGTGGACAGTCCCCGTCAGAGAGCACAGGATGCTCCAAGCTCTGCTCAGTTGGAAATAGATGCTAAGTCTCGGAGGTCATACACTAAGCAGGTACTTGTGGAGCAGGAACAGGAAATGTATGTGCTTCTGTTAGAATTTCCCAAGGCAGTGCATACCCTTGCACTGAAAATGGAAGACTCCATCTCTATTATGAGTGCCATAATCTCTCAGGTATTTGCACTGATGACCACCTGAAGTGATTTATGACATTAACCCCTTGTAGGGACTAAACCAAATCAGGAGTACATCCCTATGAATCCTCTTTAATCAAGTTCACACCAGACAAATTCTCAGACACTTAGTTGGGTCCAAAGAATTGCACTAGCTTTCCCTCAAAGAAAGAAAACCAACAGAGAACTTTACCATCTTTCGAATAGCCTATTTCTAATATTTTATGGCTAAACCATAAATATTCCAGATATTATAAGGGTCTGGGAATCTCTCTTCAATATGTATCACTCCACTTAAAGAGACACAGAGAGGGGGCTCTTGTAGTTGTATACAGAATACTACATGAGACGATTTATTAACTTTGACATATTTATTAAAGAATTTAACATGCAATAAACTTCTTGTGGATAAGTATATCACAATATCAATTATTACTGAGAGATGCAACACATATTCTTATTTCGAACATAGAACCCAAAAGTTTAACCTTGCTAATGTTACAGCAAAATTATCTTAGAATATCCAGAATATCCATCAAAATTTAAAGTAAACTTGTACCTTAAATCTCCAAATAAGGCATGGGATGAGAAGTGTTGTTGAGGATACAACACTCCTAAGTGTTTGCTTCAAAACCTTGTATTTTTATACTATTTCTAAGGTGTCATATGACTTTTGCATTAGATGTGACCTTCCTGTGTTCCTTTTAAAATCCATATCTTTAATTTAATATTTTACTGGAATTTGAAGTTGTGAGCTTTTATCTGGTCAAAATGTTTATAACTGTGTTTACTTGACTTCTCTTGTTCCTGTGAGTACATTCCCATTTATTGTTAATTACCCTTTCCATGGCACTACAAAGCAACCTCCGGAGCCAACCTGTCTGAACAAACCAATTAAGTTTATTGCTACCTGTTACTGACAGGATATTTCAATGTGTGTGTTTATCTTCCAAGCCCCTGACAACAGAGATTCTATTCTAACAGGGACCTTGAAATATTTAACTCTACCATCTTAAAGGGGAACTTCAGTGACCTCTGAAAACTAACCATTTATTCAATCTTTAACTCTAAAGGCATAATACACTATTTCCAAATTCTACTTAATCAAGCCTATTATACCAATATTCCATTACATACCTCCATTGAAAGAGTGGCCAAGCTCATGGAGGGTTATATGCAGCAGGCCACTGTGCATGATGGTCCACACCAATGGCCTGCAGTTCACACAATATTGATCAAAGCCTCGCCTTGGTAGCTGAATGCCACCCTCACATGCAGCCAAGTGCTCTCCTGCTCTTGGTTAGCAGGGAAGTGACCATGGTTCCTGAGAGAGAAGATGGAGAAAGGGCTCATGGCAGTGGGAGCTCTTTGCAAGGCACCCCCACTTTTTAGCCCTTGCCCTCGCCCCCTCTAACAGAGCTGCACACGTGCCTCCTGCCCTGATGACTGAGCCTGTCCCTATACAAATGTTGGTGGGCCAGTCTTTGGCAGGATCCTCACGGGCTCCAAAATCCAGAGGATGTCTGCCATGGGCATCTCATGTGTAAGAGCAGGGGAACGAGCAGCCTGCCTCTTGCTCTGTTGAAGGCACAGGGGTAGCACCACATAGAGCTAAAAGAAAGTGAATAAGGAAAAGGTCTTAGTTGCACAAAGGGAATCACTTGGGTGCTTATAACATTGCTGGTGTTACATTGATGCTCTTTATTTGATTGAAACATTGAGTTTATGTGAACTACTCATTGTCATGGCCTTTATTTTGTTGGATCCTCCATTGACCCAAGTCAATTTCATTCTGGTGAATGGAATGAGCTGCCTTGATGAGGAAGTAAGTAGTGAATGTGATGGGTGGCTGGGTGACGGTAGGGAGTAGGTTTGGTGGTTGTGCTGGGGGTGTGGTGGGAGGGTGGTTTGCACAGGGGTCTTGATGGGAAGCTTGTAATGCTACAATCACACTTCTCAAGTGAAGGGTGCCTGGATGAGGGCATTGTGGGCTTTTCTGGCAGCTAGGTCTGCAGCTGCAGGCACCGACATATCACAACACTCCTCCTCCTAGGATGCAGGCGCTCTCCACCTTCCTGTTGTACCAGTTCCAGTTTTCTCTGTAGTGCCATGTTGTGCAGGGCACAACAGACCCCAATAATCCTGGATACCTTAGCTGGGACATATGAAAGGTGTTTGCAGATCTGACCAATGCAGAATAACCTCCTTTTGAGCAAGCCAATGGCTTTCTCTATTGCCACCCTGGTGGTGACATGGCTCCTGTTGTACCTCTTCTGTGCCTCTGTGGTGGGGTTCCTTACTAGGCTCAGCAGCCTGATCTTGATTGAGTTTCTGATGAAGGGTCATCAACCTGAAATGCTAACTCTGGTTCTCTGTCCACAGATGCTGCCTGACCTGCTGAGTATTTCCAGCATTTTCTGTTTTTAGTTGAGTTGGTATCCCTTGTCTCCACGAGTCTCTGATGAAAATAACACCTGTGGAACTTGAGACTGCCAAAGGATGAAAGAGTCATGTCAGCTCCCTGGATACCTGGTGCAAACCTGCATTATTTTCTTACAGTGATCACAGACCAGCTGCACATTAAGGGAGTGGGAGCCCTACCAATTAACAAATACACCTGCCTGTTCTGACGGCACCTTTTTTGCCACATGAGTGCAGCCTACAACCCCCTTAACCTGTGGAAATCATGTGAGGGAAGCAAAGCCAACAGTCCTCTGAGTTTCCCTAGCCTCATCCATCTCAAGGAGAACATAATTGAAGGCAACGTACCCTCTAACATTTATTGGCGTGCGCGGCTATTTATTTATGTGCGTGCCCCCTTCAGATTATTCTGCACACCTGCACATGCAGTAACTTAAAGGGGCCAACGTGCACGGACTGTGTGGGGAATTATGGGTTGCTATGCAGGCATGCAGCTTAGAGGGAACATTGGTTGGAGACCTTCGCATACAAGGCATCAGTGACTTAAGTGATACAGTTGTGGGCTCCAGAATGTGAGATCCTACAGACATCACCAGCAGATCCCTGGAAGGACCTGGACATGAAGAGGTTGAGGGCTGTAGTCACCCTGAGAGCCATGGGCAATGGGTGGCTACCTGTTCCTCATGGGCAGAGGTCTTCTTCCAAGAGGCTCTAGATGCCTGTGACTCCTACCACGAGAACCTGATTGACCACAGTGGAAACCAAGTTACATGATAGTAGCTGGACAAAATTGCTATTCCCAACGAAATCAATGATTTCAGTTTGAAAGAGCTGCTCGTGTCAGCACAAGCCTTTCACTGTGGCTGACCACAGGTTTGCCAGTTTCAACCTTTATACTTGTGATATCAGTTCCATGTCACTCTACAATGAGTTCTCGCTGCGCATCTTCCTTCTCCAACCTGGTGAGGTGCAGACACAATATGGAATGCCTGCTCTGTTGGGAAAGAAGGAATCTAAGATTAAAAAGGCTCTCATTTGCCTTTTTAATTGGCTAAACTCTTTTCCTGACAGACCCATAGGGGTTCCCTGCTGAACTCAGAATCCGCCCCAGGGAAAAGGGCAGGATGACATCAGGATCCTGACCCAATGTCAATTTCAGGGGATTTAACACCCTGCACACAATGAGATGGATTTTATCACAGCAATGGGGGGTCCTGGCGACGGGCCAGAAGACATGAGGGCGACCCCACATCGGACCTTTATCAGACTCCCAGCTGAATTCAACAGCAGGCAGGTAATTAACTGCCTTCCATCGGGATGCTGTCCCCTTTAAGAGACACAAGCCTACCTAAGAGCTGCCTGCCAATCAGAGGGCTGGCAGCTCAGCAGTGCCACCAGGCATGGTGGCCATTGCTGGTACTGCAGAATGTCCTGGACCAGGAGCAGCCATGGAGCCTTGGACCTCAGGTAAGTGGGGCGTGCTTGCTGGGGCCTGCCTGACTGGACCCAGCAAGGGGGGGGGTGATGGATGTTGAGGGCAGGGGGATGTTTGTTGGCACAAGGGTGGCCTTTGCCACCGGGTACCCTCAGTGGGCCACAGATTGCCCAAGCAGGAGTGCCCCCACCAGCCAACAGGGAGGCTACCCGGTTTTTAAAAAAGTAGAAATTAAATATGGGGAAATTAAAATAAATGTATGCAGCGTGAGGAATAGTAAGAAATCAATGTAGCCTGGAAATTACACTGGACAAACAATTGACACAATTCCTCTGACAGCTATCTTAACATTGGCATTAATTCATAAACAATTAACAAGTTTAACATAAACAAGTTTACACCTCTGTTAAAATAGCAGAAGAAATGTCTAATGCCACCATATTCAGTGTTGGTACAACAATATTGCAATATTCCAAACACCTATCAGACATCCAATGGAAATGGACATGTATTATTCATGAAAAATATGGTGCTTCGGGTTACATGGTTACATTTAAAATATAAGCAAAATACTGCAGATGCTGGAAATCTGAAATAAAAACAAGAAATGCTGGAAATACTCAGCAGGTCTGGCAGCATCTGTGGAGAGAGAAGCAAAGTTAACGTTTCAGGTCAGGGACCCTTCTAACATTTGTCAGTTCTGAAGAAATGTAAAAGATTTCAAGCAAATAAAGCAGGAGGTGGGGCAAGAGATAACAAAAGAGAAGGTGTTGATAGGACAAGGTCACAGAGAATAACTGACCAGAAGGTCATGGAGCAAAGGCAAACGGTATGTTAATGGTGTGCTGAAAGACAAAGTGTTAGTACAGACAAGGAGTGAATAGACTGTAAAGCACAAAGCACTCCAAGCACAAACATTAATTTTTTTTTAAAAAATCAGAAACAGTGGGTAGGCACAGTAGAAACAAACTAAACACACTAAAAAACCTAAAATAAAATAACCAAATAAAAAAGAAAAAAGAAAAAATAACTAATCATAAAAAGGGGAGGGGGGACCCGTCATGCTCTGAAATTATTGAATTCAGTGTTCAGTCCGGCAGGCTGTAGCGTGCCTAATCGGTAAATGAGATGCTGTTCCTTGAGCTTGTCATATATTTTATATTTTTATGTTTTTATATTTAAAATATATTTGGAAATAGTCAGTCCACCAGAGCACAGAGAGGAGATTTACAACATGCACAATATTGCCACTGTGTCACAGAAGGTTAATGAACATTTCTGCATCACACAATCATCTCCAAACACATGACCAGGACTCAGCAATGAGTTTTGTTAAACAGCCTAAATGTCAGCGAACAAACAGCTTGCAATGCAACATGCCAGCGATAGGGTGAGCTAGGTGGACTGAGGTGCCATGATGCATCCTTCTTTGCTTCACATTACAGTACACCTGATAGCTTTGAATTGAGCAGAGGTCACAGCAGCACACACCAGTTCCATTGTGAAAGTTTACTGTTTAACTGCATCATTTTCTGTAAACAACTATAATCTTTTTTTTCACTCTGCAGGAACTTTCATCAGTGTGTAACCTTGAGATAATAAATGTTTACAATAACCATTAATCTTTTAATTGATAGATTTGAATTTTTTTGTGTTAAGCCTGTGCCACAGAATGAGAAGGAGAGGGAACAGGATTGTGGCCATGCGGTAATTATTAGTGTGCCTATTGCCGCCCAAAAATCTTAATTTTGATGGTTAGGCTACTTTAGACTGTTTCTAATGCAGGTTTAACACAACACTAAAAGACTACTACTTCTCAACTGTTAACATCAATCAAAGCAATTATTAGGTAGCAGATCTTTTAAATCTATAAGTGCATAGATTTAAATCAAGTATTCTCCCTGTACCACAAGACCAACTTAAAGTAGATTTCAAAGCCTATCACAGATTAATGTGCTATTAATTTCTTTTATTAGTCTAGCAATGCAATTTGAGAACTTAAAGATCAGTAATACATAATTATGTATTTCATAATTTTTCATATTTATCGGCTTTGTAACAAGGACTTTACAGGAATATATAATATAAATAATATAATTGTAACAGTTAAATATTTTGCA
The DNA here is from genome assembly GCF_036365525.1 of Heterodontus francisci. Lineage (NCBI taxonomy): Eukaryota > Metazoa > Chordata > Chondrichthyes > Heterodontiformes > Heterodontidae > Heterodontus > Heterodontus francisci. Next base: position 61,128,124 of record NC_090387.1, on the reverse strand, counting down.
GGTTTTTCATTGGTGCAGAGTAAGCCATCTTCTTTTATTCAGATGATTCATTCACATCCGGGCATGACACAGAATCCATTATTTTTTCTGATGAGGAAGAAGAGAGAGATTTGGAGGAATAGGAGGGAATGGCATCAGAAAATTAGCAACTAACAAGGATCACAGAGCTGTAAGGAAAAGGAGGGAAGTTATCACCTCAGGGTCAGGAATCTGTCCAGGTCAACATCAGGAAAATGTCACCTCAGGTAATGAACCTGCGCAGGTCAACCTCAGGAAAATTTCACCTTTTTTTTCTCTTTTCTTTTTTTCTTAGGTGGAAAAATATCACCTCAGGGTCAGGAACCTGCACAGGTCAACCCCAGAGAAATGTCACTTCAGGGTCGGAACATTCGCAGGGCAACCTCAAGGAATTATCACCTCAGTGCTAGGCTAAGTTCACAAGTTCTGAAGGTACCTAAACTAATGGAAGTTGTACATCTGCCAAGTTTCCACTAACCCCTTCTCCCACTCAGAGCTTGAGCTAGCAAGAGACAGAATATCTTGGCAAAGTGCCCCTCCAAGCCATGCACCATCCTGACTTGAAACTGTATTGCTGTTCCTTCACTGTCGCTGGGTCAAAATCCTGGAACTCCCTTCCTAACAGCACTGTGGATGTACCCACCCCACATGGACTGCAGCAGCTCAAGAAGACAGCTCACCACCACCTTCTTAAGGACAATGAGGGATGGGCAATAAATGCTGGCCTAGCCAGCGATGCCCACATCCCATGAATGAATAATAATATAAAAATATATTACTGGTGCTGTGCAGACTGCTTTTCATTAGGAAAGGGGAGAAATTTTGCCCATGATTATTTACCTTTCTCAGACATTAAACAGGGGAAGGCCCATGATGGTACAAGTGGCATGTGGTCTGTATAAGGATTGAGCTTGGTGATCCATATGATCTTTCTCATTCCAATTTTTCTTTCACACTTAAATCATGTTACATATTTACATATCAAGGGTAATTTAACACGCTCCTGCTCCCAGAGGCCGCACACACCTGAATTTCTGGTATTAACTCCCAGCAGACCAGAAGCATGTACTCTTAAAATGACCTCCAACAGGTTGAGTGAGTTCACATTGTGTCTGTACAGCACTTCACACACATGTACTGGCAGCCTGTGTGTGCGATTGGCTCATATTGTATACAAGGGGGTTGGGCTGAATCAATGGCTGTAGATGGTGAGCCAGAGGAAGGAAGGAGTGGTGTGGCATAAGGAGAGAAATAAACTAACAATGGGTGAAAAAATGTTTAGTACATTTGCTGGCATTTAGTCTTTCCTTTGTTGTTTGCCTTAAAATTCATATGCAGGGGCAAACACTTAGTCCATTTTAAGGTGCTTCCTGTCTGCAAGGTTGGAAGTTCAGATAAGTTCTGATCGACACAGTGCTTGGTAATGATTCAGCAAAGCATTACACCTATTGTAGATCCGCTGAGGACACTAGTAAGACTTATCCTGGCTGAAACCACAAAGAACAAAGGTAACACAAAATGTCTAAATACTGAGAGACCAACTGACTCACTGACATACAGTAACTAAGATCGCAGAGCAGAACTGCCTCAGCTATCTGACCTTTTTTAAGTACAACATAAACCAATTTGTCCTGTGGGGGAAAACAGTGAAATATAACTTCAAAATTATGATTGATAATTATAAAATTGGATAAAAAATACTTGTGTAGTTTTACCTGTCGAATTTAAATTTTATTCCCTTATTAACTCTTTGAATAGCAAAACAGGGACATTTTTTGCTACACAATATCTGTTGAAATGATGATCTGTGTACATCTGGCACAGCTGATCACAGAACACAAACAGAATCAATGAACAGCTGGAATAAGCTGTCGACCAGTTTGTCCTTTGAGAGCCGATTCCGATACTGCAAGACTTGGAAAAAGCTTACCTGTAGAATTTTTCTTTTCAATATGAAAGACTGTGGGTGTGATCATTCAGACAGTAAAATCACTCATTGATCACAGTTGCCAAATAATCCAATATTTCTATTAGTCTGTTAGTAGCTAGTTAGTTACTAGTCAGTGGCCCCATTTAGTGAGTCTGAGCATTTTCAAAAGTGTTGTTTATTTGGTAAAGCTTATCACGTAATCATCTCCCCACATCAATTCACAGAACCTTCAGTTCTTTACCACAAGCTCGAAAACATTGTACTTGAACTATACAAACTGAAAACTAAATAGACTTACAACTGTAAAGGTAGTACATTAGGGCAATTAATATAACAAATTATTTTTGACTGCCTCAATGTCTGAATGGGTAAATGCAGAATGATGTGCAGTATTGAACCATATAATCCCAAGTTAAATGTTTGGTCCATGCTTCTTTAATGCAGTTTAAAGAGTGGGGCAGCCATGAACACACCACAATTGGCCCTACCACCCTCAGACTAAGGAGGAGAAATTTATATAATAAAAGCAAAATACTGCGAATGCTGGAAATCTGAAATAAAAACAAGAAATGCTGGAATCACTCAGCAGGTCTGGCAGCATCTGTGGAAAGAGAAGCAGAGTTAACGTTTCGGGTCACTGACCCTTCTTTGGAACTGACAAATATTAGAAAAGTCACAGATTATAAGCAAGTGAGGTGGGGGTGGGGCAAGAGATAACAAAGGAGAAGGTGTAGATTGGACCAGGCCACATAGCTGACCAAAAGGTCACGGAGCAAAGGCAAACAATATGTTAATGGTGTGTTGAAAGACAAAGCATTAGTACAGATTAGGTGTAAATACACTGAATATTGAACAGCAGCAAGTGCAAACCTGAAAAAAAACAGTGGGTAAGGAAACTGAACAAACTAAGATGAAATGAAATAAATGCAAAAAAAAGATTGTAAAAAATGTAAAAAAGAATGTAAAAACAAGGAAGAAAAAATAACTAAAAATGAAAGTAAAATGGGGGGCTGTCATGCTCTGAAATTATTGAACTCAATGTTCAGTCCGGCAGGCTGTAGTGTGCCTAATCGGTAGATGAGATGCTGTTCCTCGAGCTTGCGTTGATGTTCACTGGAACATTGCAGCAATCCCAGGACAGAGATGTGAGCATCAGAGCAGGGGGGAGTGTTGAAATGGCAAGCAACCGGAAGCTCAGGGTCCTGCTTGCGGACTGAGCGGAGATGTTCCGCAAAGCGGTCACCCAGTCTGCGCTTGGTCTCCCCAATGTAGAGGAGACCACACTGTGAGCAGTGAATACAGTATACTACATTGAAAGAAGTACAAGTAAATCGCTGCTTCACCTGAAAGGAGTGTTTGGGGCCTGGGATAGTGAGGAGAGAGGAGGTAAATGGGCAGGTATTACACCTCCTGAGATTGCAGGGGAAGGTGCCCTGGGATGGGGACAAGGTGGTGGGGGTATTGGAGGAGTGGACCAGGGTGTCGCGGAGGGAACGATCCCTTCGGAATGCTGACAGGGGAAGGGAGGGGAAGATGCGACTGGTAGTGGCATCACGCTGGAGGTGGTGAAAATGGCAGAGGATGATCCTTTGGATATGGAGGCTGGTGGGGTGGAAAGTGAGGACAAGGGGAACCCTGTCATGGTTCTGGGAGGGAGGGGAAGGGGTGAGGGTAGAGGTGCGGGGAATGGGTCGGACACGGTTGAGGGCCCTGTCAACCACAGTGCGGGGAAATCCTCGGTTGAGGAAAAAGGAGGTCATATCAGAAGCACCGTCATGGAAGGTAGCATCATCAGAGCAGATGCGTCGGAGACGGGGAAACTGGGAGAATGGAATGGAGTCCTTACAGGAGGTAGGGTGTGAAGAAGTGTAGTCGAGGTAGCTGTGGGAGTCGGTGGGCTTATAATGGATGTTGGTAGACAACCTATCCCCAGAGATGGAGACAGAGAAGTCGAGGAAGGGAAGGGAAGTGTCAGAGATGGACCATGTAAAGGTGAGAGAAGGGTGGAAATTGGAAGCAAAGTTGATAAAGTTTTCTAGTTCGGGGCGGGAGCAGGAAACGGCACCAATACAGTCATCAATGTACCGGAAAAAAAGTTGGGGGAGGGGGCCTGAGTAGGACTGGAACAAAGAATGCTCGACATATCCCACAAAAAGACAGGCATAACTAGGACCCATGCGGGTACCCATAGCGACACCTTTTACTTGAAGGAAGTGCGTGAAGTTGAAGGAGAAGTTGTTCAATGTGAGAACAAGTTCAGCCAGGCGGAGGAGGGTGGTGGTGGATGGGGACTGGTTGGGCCTCTGTTCCAGGAAGAAGCGGAGAGCCCTCAAACCATCCTGGTGGGGGATGGAGGTGTAGAACGATTGGACGTCCATAGTGAAGAGGAGGCGGTTGGGACCAGGAAACTGGAAATTGTCAAAATGACGTAGGGCGTCAGAAGAGTCACGGATGTAGGTGGGAAGAGACTGGACCAGCGGAGAAATTTATGTAAGTTTCCTGATGTTGATTGCTGGGAAATGCATATGGGTATTGGATGAGTAAGGAAGATGGTTGTGGTTGTTGGGCCAAACATCTAAGCTGCAGGATAGTGCTGCAGGAGTTTCTCAGGGTAGTGTCCTAGGCCCAACCATTTTCAGCTGTATCATCAATAACCTTCCCTCCATCATAAGGTCAGAAGTTGGCAATGTTCACTGATGATGGCACAGTGTTTAGTCCCATTCATAACTCCTCAGATAAGGAAGCAGTCTGTGCCCCCATGTAGCAAGACCTGGACAACATTCAGGCTTGAGCTGATAAGTGACAAGTAACGTTTGCACCACACAGTGCCAGGCAATGACCATCTCCAACAAGAGAAAATACAGCCAGCTCCCACTGACATTCAATGGCATTATCATTGCTGAATTCCCCATTATCAACCTAGGGGTCACTATTGACAAGAAACTGAACTGGACCAGCCATATAAGTACTGTGGCTACAAGAGCAGGTCAGAGGCTAGGAATTCTGCAATGAGTAACTCACCTCCTGACTCCCCAAAGCCTGTCTACCATCTACAAGGCACAATTCAGAAGTGTGACGGAATACACTCCACTTGCCTGGATGGGTGCAGCTCCAACAACACTCAAGAAGCTCAACACCATCCAGGACAAAGCAGCATGCTTGATTGGCACTCCATCCACTACCTTAAACATTCACAGCCTCCAGCATCGATGCAAAGTGGCAGCAGTGTGCATTATGTACAAAATGCACTGCAGCAACATGCCAAGGTTTCTTCAACAGCACCTTCCAAACTCGTGACCTCTATGCCTAGAAGGACAAGGACAGCAGATGCATGGGAACACCACCACCTGCAAGTTTCACTCCAAGTCACACATCATCCTGACATGGAATATATCACCATTCCTTCATCATGGATGGGTTAAAATTCTACAACTTATTACCTAATGGCACTGCGGAAGTACCTTCACCACGCAGACTGCAATGGTCAAGAAGGCAGCTCACCACCACCTTCTCCATGGTAATTAGGGATGAACAAGTAATGCTTGCCTTGCCAGCGACACTCACATCCTGAAACTGAATTTAAAAATTGTTTGTGGCTTCAATCATCTGCAGGGTCATTTAAGATACAGTTATGTCGGAGAGATGGGACATACGTACACAGGTGAAGGATAGCAGCCCAGACTTACTCAAGAGAATGGAGGAGGAAGGGCCAGGCTGAACAAACAGTGGCACCAGAGATAAAAGCAAAATACTGCAGATGCTAGAAATCTGAAATAAAAACAAGAAGTGCTGGAAATACTTAGCAGGTCTGGCAGCATCTGTGGAGAGAGCAGAGTTAATGTATCAGGTCAGTGACCAGTGGCACCAGAGATGCAGCCCACAGCCGTTCCTGCCCTGTACTCAGCCATCATAAGCTAAGGTCCACCTCGCCTTTTATGCCAAATCATCGTTCAAACACCTGCCATAGCACGGGCCCTCAGGTGGCACTTAGGCCTAACATCATGATAGGTCTTAAGAGATCATGTCTAGACCCCAAGGGGAAGCACAATGGTAAGACATAGGACCTTAGAGTATGTTCATATACTGTCAATGCATAATAAATGAATGCCACACTTTAAAAGGGAGTTCTAGGATTTTAAAATGTCCATCAATGAACTTGTGTACTTTCGTGAGGTCTGGGGTTGTGGTATTTTTGATTATGGATGCCAGATGTTTAGGTATAGAATGATTGAAGTTAGCAGGAATGCCAGTGAGACATAGTGATGGAAGTTTTCAAAGAAAAGTGCATTAATCAAAGGAGAAAGTATTTGTAATAAGTTTCCTACAAATTTTGCATCTGGACAGTAGAGAAGATTCCTCCAAATTATCATATTCATGAGGTTGAGTTCCACCTTCCTTAGCAGCTGGGCCCATTAGCTTCTGGGATTGCATTTCCAGTCCATTTTGAATAGCAAAGTTATGAAGCACACAGTAAACTGCTATAATGTAAGAGATCCATCCAGGAATATATTGCAACGGCCCTTCAGATTCATCAAGCTAGCAAAACCGTGCCTTCAGAAACCCTATAGTCCTCTCAATGACCACTCTGGTTGATAAATGGGCAACACACTGATGGTGAGATCGGCAATCAAAGTATGATCATGAGCTGTGCAAGTAATGGGGCCTTACCTCTCAGAATCCATTCAGATATTTCAGTGTCTTCCATGACTAGACTATGAGTTCCTCATGACAACTCCTTGGTCACAGAGAATTTGAACATTGAAGGAGGGGAACCTCTTTCCATTCAGGTAATTCAACAGGTCCACAGTCAGGACAGTAGACCAACGTATGTGACATCTATTGCCCATTGATATTTTGGGGAAACAAGCAACATGATAGAACTGATTGGCCGGTTATGCTGATTCCTAGGAGTGAACCCAAAATTAGGATAAATTTCCACATTCTCCTGAAGATGCTGCTGGTGACTGGGTGTACACTGGCCCAGATGGCATCCTATGTGATTTTGTCTAAGTTCAGCATTATAATTTAGAAGGTGCCAATGGAATCTAAATTGACTGTTACTGTCAGAGCTGTTCTGGCAGTTGATTTGGGCTACAGGTCAATATACAGAAGGTGACACAAGTCACCCAGGCTTCCTTAGTGCATCAAAGTCAGTGAACCAGAGGTTCTCATTCATACCCTCATAAGATCACCAGGACCTATAGATTTGAAGTGGGGGAGGCGGGGGGTTGTGGGGGCAGGGGGGGCGGGGGGCGGGTGGTGCTGGAATGGGGAGTTGGCCTTAACCTCCTTCAATGCAACCACACTTTCCTTTGATCTTTTCTGTTCTCCTGCCTCTCATCTATCATGGTTACATACAGGGTAACATCCAAAGGAGAACCTATGCTGTTCTACAGTGTCCCTCATTCTGGACAGGGATTGAAAATAAAAATCCTGAAATGTGCAGTCAAACCTAAAGGTACAGGTAAACATTGCCCAAGTTATCAGCACATTTAAATGGAGCACTTGCATCAGGCTCAGATGATCATGACTAGCCAATGCTTTTCTGACCTGACTGGAAGTGAGGCAGAGTGCAACAAGGTGAGGTTAGAAATAATGGGAATTTTGATGTCTTGGGGCATCCTGACCTTTCCAACTCATTTGCTTGTGGCTGCACTGGTGAAGGGCAGGGTAAAGGAAAAGTGACTCTTCCCAGATTGGAAGTTCTGGTGAACATAAAATGTTTGGAAACCTGGAGGAAATGGGACCATCGCCAAACTCCACCCCATAAAATGAAATGTGCCGGCATTATGTCCACAACTCACCAAAAAAAGCAAGGAATTTCAGGGGCCTGCTGTGGTGACTGCTTTAGTTCATGTTATAAGCAGTTCCCATTGTGTTTATATTATGTGTTATTCATAATACTTTATGATATGCTCATGACTGAGGATCAATGAAAGATTAGGGGGCTAATGATTTTAGATTGTAAACAAAAATTAGAAAGTAGCAGCAGAGCATGTACAAAGCAGTAAGTTTGTGTGCTTACAATTAACCATTGTGGACCTTGGAATAGATGTTATTAAATATTAATTGAAGGGAATGCATTAAAAATGCAGTTGTAGGTTGCAGGCAGAGATCCTGTACACCATATGTTCATGTAATACAGCTTTAAAAAAGTGTTAATGTTACAATATTAAACAGGATTCTTCTCCTAGTGAGGGACTCTGTTAAAAGCTAGGTTACCTCTTAGTGAATGTAATCTGTTTGACTTCATACACCTTATTATCCCTGTGAATAAAAAATATGCAAAACTGCTTCCTCGCAGAGTTCCTGTCTAGCTGTTAAATTGTTGCAATTTACCTGTCCTGGACTCTGCTCACTGTATTCACTGCAGCAACTGAGGAGTGGGGAGGGGTAGTTGTGCTGGAAGCTAAGATGAGCAGAATATATAATTGGACTGGGAAATGCAGCAAGTACCTCAGGGTAAGCTTTTTAAAAAAATAATTTTAATTTATAAACAATACATTTTGTACAAATACCTAAAGGGTCAATTGCTTCCAGGAAAAGCCTTTGTAGGGTGTTACCCTGGCACATTTTTAATGGTTAAATGGGCATACTAGTGTACTGCACTGTAGAGTGGTAGGATATGGGCTTTGGCAAAGTTCAGACTGAATGCGCAAGAACTGGTGTAAATCTAGAAAGAATAGTAATGGGCTAATGCAATTTTTCTGCGTCTGCTCTTTTGTCAAATTATTCGCAGCTCCAAGTGTCAATTAGGATGTGGATAGGGAGGTAGCCCGAGTGATGGGATCTGGCATTCAAATAAAATTTGAGGGAATGTTAACAGAGAGGATGCTACAGAACATGGGGACAAAAATTCATGCAGTCTTTTGAAAGGCACAAAACCCATTTCAACCTATTTGTGAAGGCTGATGTGAAGATCGCAGGAGTGACAGGAGACAAAGGGAAAGGAAACACATTGTGAAGACCTTAGTCAGCAGGCAAGTGATGGGGCAGCTCAACAACCAACCCATTTTCTGATTGTCACTGAAGTGGAGGTGGCTGCATTGGGTGGTTTTGAGGAGAATGGTCATGTTTACCACTCTACAACACCATCCCCATACTTCAGAATTACAGCATACCACAAGGAGGTGGTGGCAGATTTCAGATCATACTGACAATTCCTTTCACTGACTACAAGGTGCAGACATCATTGCAACCAATGGTACAGCGCTGCATCTGTCTGTCTACTGAGGCAATGCCCATGTTATCAATGAAGTGCGGCAACAACAGAACAACTTGCTTTTATATAGCACCTTCAACATAGAAAAAAAATTCCAAAGGATCTCACCGGTTTAAGAAAAAATAGACACTGAACCACAGAAGGCCATAAGGAGGGGGAAGTAAAAGCTTAGGGGGGGGGGGGGTTAAGGAGGGTCTTAAAGGAAGAGAGGAAGGTAAAGAAGCACAGGGGTTTAGGCTGGGAATTCCAAGATAATGGGTCTAAGTAGCTAAAGGCATAGCCGTTAATGATGGGAGAGCAGATGCACAGGAGGCCAGAGTAAGTATAATGTTCAGAGAGTAGGGTGGTGGGGGAGTGGGGAGGCAGAGGGGTATGTGCCACTGAAGGAAGTAGAGGGAGACAAAGATGATGGCTTTGGTTTTCCCAATGTTTAACTTGGGAATGTTGCACCTTATCCAAGACTGGATGTCCAACAAGCAGTTTGGCAGCACAGTGACAGTGAAGAGGTTGAAATAGGTGGTGGAGAATAAAGCTGGATGTGGAACCTGACCTAATGTTTGCAGATAGTGTTGCCAAGGGGCAGGATGTAGATGATGAAAAGGAGGAGGCCAAGGATTGATCCTTGCAGGATTCCCAAGATAGCTGATATGCAAGAATATGGAACCAACTGGGGCAGTCTCATTGACCTGGACAATGGAAAAGAGATGTTGGAGGAGGATGGTGAGGTCAACCATGTCAAGAATCACAGGGAGGTCAAGGAGGTCACAGTCAAAGAGAATACCATTTTGCGGTTTTCATTAAGGCCATCTTGATGTTGTGGGAGGACAACATTGGATACTTCAAACAGAGAGCTGTGGGAAAGATGGGCATGTATCTGGATGGTAACAAGCACCTCAAGTTGTACCACTGCTTTTTCTTCCTGGCCATTCCCTCTCATTTCACCAAGATAACCCTAGACAGTAGAAACAATTCTAAAACAAAAACAAGAAATGCTGGAATCACTCAGCCAGACCTGCTGAGTGATTCCAGCATTTCTTGTTTTTGTTTCAGATTTCCAGCATCCGCAGTATTTTGCTTTTAGAAACAATTCTAAACTCCTTTTCTTCAGCACTAACAGCTTTCTCATACCTCCTGCCCTCAATATCATCACCTCAGACCCAAAATGCAAGGAAATGATTGGCTTTTTACATTCTAAATCAAGGTCTTCCTCATTGTGACTGCTGCTTCCTTAAATACTTTGATTCTCTCCTCATTCCCACAAATTCCCAGTTCTCCAAATGTGCCCACCTATGACCCCCTATATCCTCATCTTTCTCATTCTTTGCACTGTCCCCTGTTTGCCCTTCACTTATCTCATCAAAAAGTCCCATCACCTGCTCCCTCAAACCTTTCCATCTCAGCTCCAGACCATTGAATTCCACCTCCTTAACCACATGCGTGCCAACATCATCAGCCTTTCTCTGTCATCCTGCACTATTCCATCTCAATTAAATTTGCATTATTACTCCCCTTCACGAGGGATTCACTCCAAGAAATATTTGTACAGTCCCTATCAAGCATTTTTACACAGTTGGAGTAGAAACCTGAGATGATCTCTGTAGATGATATTCAGCAAATCTCATCAATTTTGTGACAGTTTCCACCAAGACTGAGAAGCAAATGTGAGGTAGTAAATGATTTGTTCCAGTTTCACTTGAGTGCTTGTAGGGTCTTGCAAATATACAAGTATCAACTGTGACTCAGTAGTCGCACTCTTGCCTCTGAGCTAGATGATTATGGGTTCATATCTCACTCCAGAAACTTGAGCACATAATCTAGGCTGAGACTTCAGTGTGGTACTGAGGTAGTGCTGTACTCTTGGAGGTGCCATCTTTCAGATGAGATGTTAAACCATAGTTGCTCTCTCAAATGGATGTAAAAATTCCATGGCCCTATTTCAAAGAAGAGATGGTGAGTTCTCCCCAGTGTCCTAGCCAATGGTTATCTTTCAACAAGCATCATTAAAAAATACAGATTATCTGGTTACTATTTCATCACTGTCTGTAGAAGCTTGCTGTATGCAAATTGGGTGCCATATTTCCTCCATTACTTGGGTTTTTATCCGTCAACCAACATCAGTAACACAGAAGATCTGGTCATTATCAGATTCCAATTTCATGGGATCTTGCTGTGCACAAATTGGATGCAGCATTTCCTACCTTACAATAGCGTCTATACTTCGAAAGTATTTTGTTGGCCAGAAAGCACTTTGGGACCTCCTGAGGGTGTGAAAGGTGCTAAATAAATGTAAATCTTTCTTTCTTTAACACTACCTGTGAAGTATATTGTCAGAAAAGCATGCACCAACATGAAGCAGGTGATCCCTTGCACCAGCTAACAGCTTAAGCACCAGCACTTTAAACAAACTCAGCACAAAGGTGGAAGTGGAAGTAGGTCAATTTTGTCTGTTTACACCTTAACTAACCAATGATCTATGAGCCCGCCTGTGCTATTTTTCACCTTACCATTTAATTATAAACATCTGAAAACAAGGGCGATTTTATTTAGCTAAAGACTATTATCCCCTTTTCTTCCCTTGATCTCCCACTGTCATGCACTATTGATTGCTAATGGCAATTCTCCTTCATGGTTCAGAACTCACAGGCTTGAAATGGAAGGGCTTCCTCCGGCATAAATGTGGCTTTGTTGACAGCCCAAAAACAAAATTTAAATAACACCAATGTGAATCAGCCCCATGACAGTCACAGCGCCTTGTCAAAGCTCCTCACACAAGTACCTGAATAAAGTAGCTGGTGATGAGTAGGCCTGCTATATAGCACTGGGTTCAGTCTATTTTACAGCCAAACTCAAAAGGATAACAGAGGTTTTAAACTCTGCTTCTTTCGCCACAGATGCTGCCAGACCTGCTGAGTATTTCCAGCACTTTCTGTTTTTATTTCAGATTTCCAGCATCTGCAGTATTTTGCTTTTATTTTAGATGTTTTAAACTTGCTGATGTAACACCATATAAGCTGATGTTTTAAACTTTACAAGTCAACTTTCTCTATTGGACATGTGTGTTGTGAGTTGGAAGATATTTGATACACCCGAACACGAGCAGCTTGGAGGAGTTTTGTTTAAAATTGTGAATATTACGGACGTATTGTTTGAAACACCTGCTCATTATTTCAAGCTAATTGAATTTATGTGCACCGGATGCTTAAGCAAACTGAGAACCAAAGGTGAAATAATAAACCCTTTTGCTATTACTTTGGCTTTGTGATTTAAAAATATTCTGAAAGTGCATGTTTAAACAAAAGAACTTACTCCATTTAAATAAGATATTTATCATCTTCTTTATTCATATTGCCTTTCTTTATGAATTTGTTTTTAGAATGAGGGACTTGGCTTTCCACTGGGCCAGTGAGGAGGTGGGAATGACAGTGGGGACCTCTGCCCCACCAGTGACATGGGCTACTGACCCTATGAGAGTTTTTGGGTTCAGCTAATTGTCATAATTACAGGCACCCTCAGGAGCACAACTGTCACATAAAATGGGAGAAATATGCTGGTGGAGGGGGTGGAGCATGTTTAAAATACTGCATCGATTTAAAGTTGCAGCAACTTCCCAGGGAAAGCTGCAAAGTGAATTCTTTCTCAGTATTTGTCAGCATGTTAAACTCCACTGGATACTTACTTCAAAGAAAAAAAACTTGCATTGATATATCGCCTTTCACATCCACTGGGCATCTCAAAGCACTGTACAGCCAATGAAGTATTTTCTGAAGTGTAGTCACTGTTGTAATGCAGGAAACATGGCACTAGTTTACACACAGCAAGGTGATAATGAGCAGATAATCTGTTTTTGTGATGCTGATTGTGGGATAAATATTGCTTATGATATTGGGGCTAACTCCCCTGCTGTTCTTCAAAAGCATGCCACAGGATATTTTATATCCACCCAAGTAACCAGATAGAGCCTCAGTTTAACATCTCATCTGAGAGACAGCACCGCTCACAGCGCAGCACTCCACTGGATTGTCAGCCTTGATTTGTATGCTTAAGGTTAGGAATAGGACTTGAACTCAGAACATTATGACTCAGAGGTAAGAGTGCTACCAACTGAGCCACAGCTGACACTTTAATCATTATGGATTTGTGTAAGAGATTCAGAAGAAGCAGTGGTATTTCCAGCTGCCCTATAACTTCATGGCTCTCTCCTAACTACAAGCCAGCAGCCCCAGCCAAATCCTGGCAACAAAAAGACAGAAGCACAGAGAACATCATTTCTCAGATGCTGACCTAACTAAAGATGCTAATGAAGATATTGGGGATGTGAGGCGAATACTTGCTGGGTAGTTATAGCAGGAAGCCAGTGGAGAGAGGTGGCAGTGACTCTGCGTTCCATCTCTTACGCACCCAAGACTGCAGAGCAGTGCTGGAAGAAGTTCAAGAACTAATGAGGGCAGACAAGGTAAGAGAATTGCCGTATCACTATTAACTTTGGCACCAGGGCACATCCTTGACTGCTTACCATCAGCTCTTCAATGGAACACTAAATCATCATGCAAAGTAGGCAATAGCTCAACAGTTCTACTCTTGCACCTGGAACCTGTGTTTGGAACTCTCCTCACAAAACTGTCTTGCATACAGCTGCTTGCAACTCCAAGTTCTTGCTATATAGGGTCCTTCCAGCAGGAAATCCTTCTGACACCCACCTTTACTAAATCCTGTTGCTCTTTTTGCAGGTGGAATTGGCACACAATACCTATAATTAGCAAGCAACAGAGGGTGGGAGAGAATCTCTGCCACCACGCGGCCCTTGGGCCTTCCTCCACAATGCATTTTGTTCCAGTTCCTTTTTTGGATGGCGAAGTTGTATAGGACACAGAATAGAGCCATGATGTGAGAAACTCATTGGGAACATCCTGCAATGCACCTCCTGTTTTATCAAGGTAACTGGGCTGCAGGTCTGGCTGCAAACGATACAGGGCTTCTTTAAAAAATCTGTTTGTGGGACACAACCTTTTCACACATGCCTTTGTATGAGTTCTGAGTCTGATAGACTCATATATATGAGTACTGGAAGCATGTTCCAATCCTTTCCTATGCTGCCACACTCTCCTTTTCTTTTTTTCAGGACACCTCTTCTATCAATGTGAAATAGATTAATTGCCATAGGGAAATCTGTGGTTGTATAAAAACAGAAAAGGCTAGAAATACCCAGCAGGTCAGGCAGAAGCTGCAGACAGAGACACAAAATTAACTTTTCAGATCGATGACCTTTCATCAGGACAAAAACAACAACTTGCATTTATATAGCACCTTTAACATAGTAAAACATCCCAAGACACTTAACAAGAGTATTATCAAACAAAATTTGACAACGAGCCACATAAGGAGATATTAGGGAAGACCAAAGCTCGATCAAAGAAGTTGGTTTTAAGGAGGTAAGGGAGGAAGAGAGGGGGAGAGGCTTAAGGAGGGAATCGCAGAGCTTAGGGCCTTGGAAGCTGAAGGCATGACCACCAATGGTGGAGTGATTAAAAGGGGGGATGGTCAAGTGGCAAGAATTGGAGGAGCGCAGATATCTGACTGTTGTAGGGTTGGAGAAAATTACAGAGATAGGGAGGGGTGAAGCCATGGAGGAATTTGAAAACAAGGATTTTAAAATTGAGGCATTGCTTACACAGGAGCCAATGTAGGTCAGGACCACAGGCGTGATGGGTTAATGGGACTTGGTGCAAGTTAGGGCATGGGTAGCAGAGTTTGGATAACCTCAAATTTGTGGAAGGTAGAATGTGGGAGGTCAGCCAGGAGTGTGTTGGAATAGTCAATTCCAGAGCTAACAAAGGCATGGAGGAGGGTTTCAGCAGCAGATAAGCTGAGGCGGGGTGGATTTGGCAATGTTACGGAGGTGGAAGTAGGCAGTCTTAGTGATGGCATGGACATCTGGTTAGAAGCTCATCTCAAGGTGAAATGACACCTGGTTCAGGTCAAGACAATTGCCCAGGAGAGGCAAGGGGACACAGTTTGTGGCGGGGACTGAAGACAATGGCTTCGGTCTTTCTAATAGTTAGTTGGAGGAAATTTCTGCTTATCTGGATTCAATACCGAGCAACCAGAGAGGCCCTTACTTTCACAGTTCAAAGCGCACCTCAGTAGCTCCTTGGGGGAAGAAAATAGAAAGGATTCAGGCAAAGCTGATGAATGAGCAAAAGTCATTTGGATCGGAGCTCCTTTTAATTAAGCACTTCTTTTAGAATCAGCTGATCCTAGTAAAGCAGGCTGGGATATCGGTCATCTTTTATGTAGAGTCAGCCAGCAAGTTGGATCTCAGATATTGAGGAGGTGATCCATGGAGTGGTGGCTCAAACACACTGGCTGTAGATTTGCTGGGCCAAGAAGGCCTACTTCACCTCAAAGGTTGATGAAAATAAAATCTCAAAATACCTCGTCTTTTTGTGAGTGGCCTCTAGCTGTTTCTTTAAGGAGTTCTCGAAGCCACTAAATACCTTACATAACGAGGCATAAGGGGTGCGGAGCAAACTCCACTCATTTATATCTGAACATTGCTGTTGGGGCTCTACCCCATTAAGCACTTCTTTCAAGAACAACTGATGCTGGTAAACCAGGCCAGGATATCTGGCATCCTTCACATGGAATTAAGCCAGCAAGTTTGTTCTTGGGGGTTGAGAAGGTGATCCATGGAGTGGTGGATGAATTCAATTCAATGAAAAAAGTGGAGCAGCAGTCTTGTTATTCCAGAAGGGCTGCCATTTCCATTGCATGTTGAGTGATAGGGGCCTGATTTGCATATTTTAGGAGCCTAATGTCTGTTTCAGGCAAGCAGCCGAGACAACTAAAAGGTACCTGAACCAATATTGCACTCAAGTTCGTCTGATCATTATGATTTGGAACATAATCAAAGTTACATGCTCTGTTGGAGATTTTGTTCATGGGATAAAACTTATTTTATTGTCAGACAGCAATTTCAGATAATGTTTTTGTTTATGAAATTCAGAGGCCTAATACCCATTTTACGAGCTCAAAGCTGATATCTGTAAAGTTGAATTACGCTGTAATTCTGTCATCTCATTTACTTTCTATGGCAATGTTGCAAAGGGGCAGTGGAGGCAGTGCTTGTCCCAACACCTAGAAACATAGAAAATAGGAGCAGGAGTAGGCCTTTTGGCCCTTCGAGCCTGCTCCGCCATTCATTATGATCATGGCACCTACAAGGGCAAAGTAAGGCAGAAACCAAGTGAGAATAGGGCCCACTCGAAAATCTACTCAAGATCAGAGCTCCCCATTCCCATTACACCTCAAACTTCTTTTTTAAAAAAAAGCAAGGAATTTTGATGGGAAAATGTCAGAAACAGGAATTGGAGGATTTTTCACCTTTTGCTTCCAGCACCACCAAGAATCTTGGAGGTCCCATAATTTGGTATTGGTTTTGATTAGAAGCAGAATAAAGTGCCCTCAGCAAATCCTACTGCTCTGAGGTGATGTTTACATTGCATGCATGAGCATCATTCTGGTCCCTGATTTAGACTTCCTATATAGTGCTGGACTCATTTCAGTTATTTTCATCAATCGATCTGGGAAGGTTTCAAATTGGAGGCGGGGGGATAAAAGAGGTGAAACACATTTCTGTAACTAAGTTTTCTTCTCCCATCACAACCGTAGACAAACTTGATGATTTTCTGTACCTGGGGCCCTTGACCTTTATTTAGAAGCTCAAAGGAAACTTTGTAAGTTTGCAGATGATATGGAGCTGGGAAGAGCAGTGGAATATGACGAGGCACATTACAAACTACAAAATGAGTCATCCAAAATATGTAAGTGGGTGGAATAAGAAGAGATGAAATTTAATATGGCCAAGTTTAGAGCACAGTAATTAGGAAAAAATAAGTGGGTAGCATAAGTACTCCATGAGTAATGGTGAAATAGCTAAGGGTGAAGTTGAAAGAGACCTCAGAATTTTGGTAGGATAAAGGCTCAACATGTTCAAACATAGGAAGCAGCAATCAACAAAGGCAAGACATTGTTGAATTTACAGCTGAAACAAGTTGCAGGAAGCTATGCTCAAGCTATAGCATTGGAACAGGACAGGGAGGACACTGGGGGTGCGGTGGATACAGGTTTAAACTAATCAGAGGCAAATTCACAACTGAATTTATTCTCACCATGAGCAACACATGAAATGAGAGGAAAATTGTGTGCAGTTGGTACCCAAGATTGTGATAAGCACTAACACCCCAATAAGCTCTTACATGCAGAGGCTGAAGGGAAAAGTCCACCCCAGCTATCTAACTTGTGTCACTGACAAATGTTTTGTCAGACAATTGGAGTACTTTCCACCCTCTCATGTAATAAAATGAATTAATCTAATAACAAGGTAACATTATTTATAACAATAAGATGTAGAAGGGAAGCCATTCAACTGAAAGTTTGTTTAGGATGGTATTGGTAGGTATTTTCCTCTCCCATTTCTGCCACCCTCCTCTCTCCCCCTCCCTAGTATTCCCTAAAGTTAGAACGTGTCCTTGCTGTGCAAATGCCAGATTACTCTGCAAAAGTACCACCACTGGATCAGAAGAAAATTCTGCAGTCCTGCCACATCCAGTCATGAATGGTGGTGGACAATTAAACAACTATCCAGAGGAGGAGGAGGCTCCAATAATGGGGGAGCCAAAGCTAAGAAATCCGAAATCCTAAGACTTGTGGCCAACCATTTTCACTCGAACCTGAAGAATCAGAGGCAGGACTAGAAGTAGACTCTGACAGGGTAATGTTAGCAAAAATACAATTAGAACAGAGGAAACTTGAAGTAGAAGACAGGGTAAAAGAGAGAGAAAGAGAGAAGAGAAAAAAATAGAGACAGGAGAGAGAAAGAGGGAGATCTTTCCAGAAGGAGCAGGAAGAAAGTGAGTTACGGCAGCTTGAATTAGCTCAAGGACGACAGGGTAACCCCAGTGAAAGCATGGCCAATATGGAGGCTGCACTTAACTCAGGGCCGTGTGCTATAATAAAAACAAGAAATGCTGGAAATACTCAGCAGGTCTGGCAGCATCTGTGCAGCGAGAAGTAGAGTTAACATTTCAGGTCAGTGACCCTTCTTCAGAACTAGCACATATTAGAAATGTGAAAGGTTTTAAGCAAGTAAAGCAGGGGTGGGGCAAGAGATAACAAAAGAGAAGGTGTAGATAGGACAAGGTCACAGAGAATAACCGACCAGAAGATCATGGAGCAAAGACAAACAATATGTTAATGGTGTGTGGAAAGACAAAGCATTTGTACAGATAGGGTGTTAATGGACTGAAAACTGTACAGCCACAAGTACAAACATGAAAAAAACAGTGGGTAGGCAAACTGAACAAACTAAGATAAAACAAAATAAAATAAACACAAAAAAAGAGAAAAAATAACTAAAAATGAAAGTAAAATGGGGGGCCCCGTCATGCTCTGAAATTATTGAACACAATGTTCAGTCCGGTAGGCTGTAGTGTGCCTAATCGGTAAATGAGATGCTGTTCCTCGAGCTTGTGTTGATGTTCACTGGAACACTGCAGCAATCCCAGGACAGAGATGTGAGCATGAGAGCAGGGGGCAGTGTTGAAATGGTAAGCAACCAGAAGCTCGGGGTCCTGCTTGCAGAATGAGCGAAGGTGTTCCGCAAAGCAGTCACCCAGTCTGCATTTGGTCTCCCAATGTAGAGGAGACCACATTGTGAGCAGCAAATACAGTATACTACTTTGAAAGAAGTACAAGTAAATTGCTGCTTCACCTGAAAGGAGTATTTGGGGCCTGGGATAGTGGAGAGAGAGAAGATAAATGGGCAGGTATTACACCTCCTGCGATTGCAGGGGAAGGTGCCATGGGAAGGGGACAAAGTGGTGGGGGTAATGGAGGAGTGGATGAGGGCGTCGCGGAGGGAACGATCCCTTCGGAATGCTGACAGGGGAAGATGCGCTTGGTAGTGGCATCACGCTGGAGGTGACGGAAATGGCGGAGGATGATCCTTTGGATATGGAGGCTGATGGGGTGGAAAGTGAGGACAAGGGGAACCCTGTCGCGGTTCTGGGAGGGAGGGGATGGGGCGAGGGTAGAAGTGCGGGAAATGGGCCGGACACGGTTGAGGGCCCTGTCAACCACAGTGGGAGGGAATCCTCGGTTGAGGAAAAAGGAAGATATATCAGAAGCGCTGTTATGGAAGGTAGCATCATCAGAGCAGATGCATTGGAGACGGAGAAACTGGGAGAATGGAATGGAGTCCTTACAGGAGGCAGGGTCTGAAGAAGTGTAGTTGAGGTAGCTGTTGGTGGGCTTATATTGGATATTAGTAGACAGCCTATCTCCAGAAATGGAAACAGAGAAGTCGAGGAAGGGAAGGGAAGTGTCAGAGATGGACCATGTAAAGGTGAGAGAAGGGTGGAAATGAGAAGCAAAGTTGATAACGTTTTCTAGTTCCGGGCGGGAGCAGGAAACGGCACCGATACAGTCATCAATGTACTGGAAAAAGAGTTGGGGGAGGGGGCCTGAGTAGGACTGGAACAAGGAATGTTTGACATATCCCACAAGAAGACAGGCATAACTAGGACCCATGTGGATATCCATAGCAACACCTTTTACTTGAAGGAAGTGAGTGGAGTTGAAGGGGAAGTTGTTCAATGTGAGAACAAGTTCAGCCAGGTGGAGGAGGGTGGCAGTGGATGGGACTGGTTGGGCCTCTGTTCAAGGAAGAAGCAGAGAGCCCTCAAACCATTCTGGTGGGGGATGGAGATGTAGAGAGATTGGACGTCCATAGTGAAGAGAAGGTCGTTGGGGCCAGGAAACTGGAAATTGTCAAAATGACATAGGGCATCAGAAGAGTCACGGATGTAGGTGGGAAGAGACTGGACCAGCGGAGAAAAGATTGAGTCAAGATAGGACGAAATAAGTTCAGTGAGGCAGGAGCAGGCTGAGACAATGGGTCTGCCGGGACAGTCCTCTTTGTGGATTTTGGGAAGGAGGTAGAAGCGGGCTGTCCAGGGTTGTGGGATCAGCCATGTGCTGAGCTTTTAAAATTCTCTCAATTGATCCCAAAGTTCAATGAGGGAGACGTGGAAGCATTTTTTGTAACTTTTGAAAAGCTTGCTAGAGTTAAAATGGCCAGCTGAGAGCCAGACCCTACTGCTACAAAGCAAGCTAACAGGAAAAGTTGATGAGGTTTATTCCCTGTTGCCAGATGAAAGTTCATCAAATTATGAATTGACTAAAAATGCTATACTCAGGGCATATGAGCTAGTACCGGAAACCTACCGCCAGAAATTCCGAACCCTCCGGAAACAAGCTGATCAAACTTACTTGGAGTATGAGAGAAGTAAGCAGCTGGCGTTTGACCAGTGGGTTTATTTATTTATTTAGAGATACAGCACTGAAACAGGCCCTTCGGTCCACTGAGTCTGTGCCGACCATCAACCACCCATTTATACTATTCCTACATTCATCCCATATTCCTACCACATCCCCACCTTCCCTCAATTCCCCTACCACCTACCTATACTAGGGGCAATTTACAATGGCCAATTTACCTATCAACCTGCAAGTCTTTGGCTGTGGGAGGAAACCGGAGCACCCGGCGGAAACCCACGCGGTCACAGGGAGAACTTGCAAACTCCACACAGGCAGTACCCAGAATTGAACCCTACCAGGGCTGCTAACAGCATTTACAGAAACCTGCAGGGACAAGGAAAGTTACCAAAAGGGCAGAGAAACTGTGAGGATGATGCCTCACACCTAGTTGAAGTGCCACAGGGGAGTGCAGTGGAATCTGGACAGATACCTGTGGGCAGGAATGTTCCAGAGGACATGGGGGAGATTAACAAAGAGACCCTCCCCACAGACAGGAGAAAAGGGAAGCAAAAATTTGGGTCAGAGCCCCTGCAATCTCCGTCGCCTCCCGCAGCATCCTGGGACACAAATTGTTCGGACCTGGAGATTTGTCCACTTTTAAGCCTGCCAAAACTGCCAATACCTTGTCACTCCCTATGACAATTTGCTCAAGAACCTCACAGTCTCTCTCTCTGAGTTCCATATCTACATCCTCATTCTCTTGGGTGAAGACAGATGTGAACTATTCGTTCAACACCCTACCAATGTTGCCAATGTAGAACCACATGTTGCAGAAACAGCAGCTAAGGGGTTAAACCTTGTGCACAAAAAAGAACGCACCCGAGACAATTATGGAAATTTGTAGACACCAAGCTCCCCCAACAACCACATGTTTATTGGGATGCCCATTCCCAGCTTATTACAAACTGATACCAAAGAAACTTTAAACCCATTGTGCAACACCTAACCATCTCAGACCAACCTCAAGGGAAAAGGGCAGTTTAAATCAGCACTACTGTTGCAGAGAAAAGGACGAGCTGCAACAATATTAAGATTTCTGAGTGGATGAGAGTGAATGAAAAATACATGTGTGTTTTCCTATGTTTTCTCCTTTTGACTCCTATTCAGAAATGCACCCCATTGTCGCAATTCATTCGGGGTGGTATGGAGGTGTGGAACTTTGCCTGAGACTTTTTACTGGACAATGTACAAATAACTTTGAAAAGAAAACAGACCTACTCGCAGCCAAGATGGTCATGAATTTGCGTGTGACAAACTAAAGAATCAGCCAGGAGACAGAGGTGATTACCCAGTCTAGCCAGAACAATGGGGGTGCTCTCTGATTAAATTACCTAGAATGGTTTTGTCAATGTTGATCATCAAAAGCCATCGACACTCATTGACTTTGAAAGAGACAACCCCCCCCCCCCCACCGCCAAGTATGTTTTAACAGCTTGAGAGGAGAACTTTGAATTTCAAAAAAACCCTTCTGTTTCAAACACAAAGAGGTGGTTACATCACATGACTACTTGGGCCACACTGGAGAGTTGTGAGTGATGACTCAGAAGTGAGACTGTAACTGAAATCCAGCGAAGGAACATCTCCTCTCTCCAGCAAAGATCCAGAGAAGCCTCAACTGCAAACCTACAGCCCACCACAACCAACAACTAAGGGGACACAGATAAAGCCCCACTACTGCCTTCCGGAACCAGGGAAGCAAGCCTGAATTGTTCCCGCCAGACTTCAGGACTACAACTTCAACTAGGATTCTAGGATTAAACCTCAGTATTTAAGTTCCATTTTTATTAAGGATTGTACCCCAACCTCCCAACTCATTTTTTCTCTGCAATCTATTTTTGTGTGTGTCTCTCGTGTGAATGTGAGCATGGATGTGTTGCATATTTTAGTAATTTTAACCGGTTAGTGAGGCCTGGACAACGTATGCCAGCCAAGAGCGACGTCTCAATTCATTCCATCTTCGCTGCCTTCGGAGAATACTTGGCATCAGGTGGCAGGACTATATCTCCAACACAGAAGTCCTTGAAGCGGCCAACACCCCCAGCTTATACACACTACTGAGTCAGCGGCGTTTGAGATGGCTTGGCCATGTGAGCCGCATGGAAGATGGCAGGATCCCCAAAGACACATTGTACAGCGAGCTCGCCACTGGTATCAGACCCACCGGCCGTCCATGTCTCCGTTATAAAGACGTCTGCAAACGCGACATGAAATCGTGTGACATTGATCACAAGTCGTGGGAGTCAGTTGCCAGCATTCGCCAGAGCTGGCGGGCAGCCATAAAGACAGGGCTAAATTGTGGCGAGTCGAAGAGACTTAGTAGTTGGCAGGAAAAAAGACAGAGGCGCAAGGGGAGAGCCAACTGTGCAACAGCCCCAACAAACAAATTTCTCTGCAGCACCTGTGGAAGAGCCTGCCACTCCAGGCGCTGCTTCACAAACCACTGACCACCTCCAGGCGCGTATCCATTGTCTCTCGAGATAAGGAGGCCCAAAAGAGTGAGGTAAAGTTAACAAGCATACATCTTTCTTCTTTAAACTCAAGAAAACCTGTCTGATTGGTTTAATTGCAATTATATTAGAGGAACAGGAGCATGTGCTCACTGAAGTGGTAAGTTAAATCACTGTGTTTAAAAGATAAACACTGTTGCGATCAAAGCAGAGAAGGGGCAAAAGGGGAACCTGAGACCCCTTCCTCACCTGGTCGTAACAGAAATATAGTTAAGCACAGTGGATACAACAAAGGTTATGGAACCCGATGGCATCTCACTCTAATTCTGAAGACGTCTGCTGCAAACTAGCCGTGCTTCTAGCCAAGCTGTTCCAGAACAGCTACAGCACTAGCATCTACCCGGCAGAGTGCAAAATTACCCAGATATGTCCTGTCCAAAAAAAGCAGGACAAATCAATTAACATCCAACAATCTACTCTCAATAATCATCAAAGTGATGGAAGGTGTCATCGACAGTGCTATCAAGCGGCACTTACTCACTAATAACCTGCTCATCGATGAACAGTTTGGGTTCCACCAGGGCCACGCAGCTCCAGACCTCATTACAGCATTGGTCTAAACCAAGCCAGAGGAGTTAAATTCTACAGGTGACATGAGTGACTTCCTTGACAATAAGGCAGGATTTGACTGAATATGGCATCCAGGAGCCCTAGTAAAATTGAAATCAATGGGATTCAGGGGGGAAACTTTCCACTGGTTTGAGTCACACCTAGCACAAAGGAAGATGGTTGTGGTTGTGGTTGTTCGAGGCCAAGCAGCTCAGCCCCAAGACATTGCTACAGGAGTTCCTCAGGGTAGTGTCAAACAGCCTCCTTGATCGGCACCTTATTCATCACCTTAAAAGTTCACTCCCTCCACCACCGGTGCACAGTGGCAGCAGTGTGTACCATCTGCAAGATACACTGCAACCACTTGCCAAGGCTTCTTCAACAGCACCTCCCAAATCTGCGACTTCTACCACCTAGAAAGACAAGGGCAGCAGATGCACGTTCCCTTCCATGTCCCACACTATCCTGACTTGGAAATACATCACCATTCCTTCACTGTTGCTGGGTCAAAATCCTCGAACTCCCTCCCTAACAACACGGCCAAAGAAACTACAGCACATGGACTGCAGGGGATTAAGACGGCGTCGCAACCACCACCTTCTCAAGGGCAATTGGGGGCTGGACACCCACATCCCAAGAATAATGAGCAAAAAAAAAGTATTTAGAAGGTGGAGTGCTCCAAAGTCTCCATTCAGGAAATGAAACCCATTTCTGAGCACACCACCATTCGGCAGTTGATGGCGTGGTAGCCGTGATGATTTTCACACATCCGTTTGAAGAGATTATTCACATACAACATATGTAGTGAATATCACAGATTGCATAGTGCTGCGTAGTCTAGCCCTATCTAGGTAAAAGTATACCTGCAGGAAACTGAATAGCTTAGGCAATTCCTTCAACCCACGCAGCAAACCAGAGAACTCAAACTATCAAATTCCTTCTGCTAAAGGCAGCCCAATTTGGAGAAATAAAGACCTGACTGCTTATCAGAGCACATTGTGAGATTTGAATGGGTCTGCTTTTCAGTGTTTATGCTATTATTCATGGATGGTGTATCCATCTCCAGCAACTCTGGTCTCAGACCAGTAGCTGTGGTATCAGCTCAATACAGCCAATACCTCATTTGTACTGCCTGGTTTCAATTGCAATTGTCCTGCCCAGGAGACAGATTGGCTTATGCATGCATACAGCTCATGGTGATATATTTTCTGAACACTTAAATCAACTCAAGATTTCAGGCTGTACTACTGCCAACGTAGTAGCAATTTCAAGTTCTGTGCGACTACCTCAGTGGGGTGTCATCAGTCCAGGACTTAGAAGTACGTAACCAGGGATATTTCTTCGGGTTCCAGGCCATCGGCCACTAGATTGTTAGATCCTATCTACAGAAACAAAGCAGTGGAAAACTTGAATTAAATTACATACACCACCTTAAGAGTACCACAGTCTAGTTTGTGATACCAATTAATTTTATGATAATTATTACCATAAAATGGCAACAGTAGCTTTTAACTGTATGTAACAATAATTAAGCCTAGTGATCTTTTTGTTTGTACTTTAGGTTTGTATCTCCATATTTGGTTGGTAGCAGGATTTATTTGTTCCACACATTCTCTGCAAAGCCCGACAAGCACAACACAGTAATAAAAACAAGAAATGCTGGAAATACTCAGCAGGTCTGGCAGCATCTGTGGAGAGAGAAGCAGAGTTAACGTTTCAGGTCAGTGACCCTTCTTCAGAACTAGCAAATATTAGAAATGTAAAAGGTTATAAGCAAGTAAAGTGGGGGTGGGGCAAGAGATAACAAAGGAGAAGGTGTAAATAGGACAAGGTCACAGAATAGCTGAACAGAAGGTCGTGGAGCAAAGACAAACAATATGTTAATGGTGTGTTGAAAGACAAAGTATTAGTACAGATAGGGTGTTAATGGACTGAAAATTGAACAGCCGCAACACAGCACAGCACAAATTGAACAGCACAACACAGTATTGATTTGCAAGATGCCAAAAGTTGCTTTCGTCCATTGAGCTGGTGTCCAATTATTCTAGACCCTGACCACGTGATTGCTACCTACGAGTTGCACATCAGTTTGTCTGCAGGCGCAGTGGCCTGCAGTGCCTGTAAATTATGGTGTAGCAATGAAACGTTCATATATCAGTGGTGCATGAAAACGATGGATTTCGCAGGAGAATTCCAAATGCTTGGTGGCAGATGTTAACCACACTCCTCACATCACAAGAGGCAGAAAATGCTGAAAGTTTATTCTCTATTGAACAAAATGCTTCTTTGACTTAAATATTGGCTTCAAAAAGCTGCAAATATTTAGCTGTAGAAATGGATGATGTTTATTCACATGCCTTGAATTTTGAGATTCGCTTAGCTGGAAATACATTGCCAGTTGATGTGTCCAAATCACTGCTGGAGATGCTCAACTATATTTGCAAGGAAAATTTGTTGGGTCTTTATCCAAACTGTAGCAGTGCACTGTATCTCCTTTTGACTACCTCTGTAAATGTGGCTGCAGGACAGAGATGCTTTTCAAGACAGTCAATGACCGTATGCGTTAAACGGCACATGAACGTCCGAACAGTCTGGCTGAGGAATGCATTGAGCCTGATATTTGTCACAATTTGAATTTCCCTAAAATAATTGAGAACTTTGTCTCCTCAAAAGCACAAAAGATCAAATTTCTAAATAATTGAGGTCAGTTGTAATGTTTCAGTGGCTAAAAATTTATTCTGAATTTATTAAGTGTTTTTTTTTACTTTTTATGTGAAAGTCTTTTTCCAAGCAAAATAGTATTAGATGTCCATCAAAGTGCAGCTAGGAGGAGTGCAGGTTGGGGGTCAACACCTTAGACTCACGTCCCTGGGCAGACGCTAACACCAGCGCAACTGACCAGAGTCATGTTGGACCCCCATCTCACCCCCAACTCCAGATTTATTCTACAACTTTAGCATCACTGAAACCACTTTACAGTGATATGATAGTTGCAGTATAAATGCAATCTTATTTTCCACCTTCACATTCCTGGCAGGCAGTCTCACCTACTCAGAGTGCATATTGGAAATTCCAACATACACGATCCATTATTGTACATTTAATGGTTGGAAAATTATGTGCAACACAGACTGGAATCTCCAATATGCACTCTTGGCAGTAGACATTCCCTGCTGGGAGTGCAAGGTTGGAAGCATACCCATTTGGTGCCGAGGTGGGCATGTCCAGTTTCCTCTACTCACAGGCCAACAGTTTCAACAAAAGCTTCCTCTTCTGCAGTTTTGGCTCTCTAGAGTCTGGTGTACTCTGGGGCAAATCGTTGTTAAAAGGTCATTACTGATACACAATTTGATATTTCTCTTACTTTGCAAGTAAAAATCCTTTGGTAGGAGGCTCAACATTCTATTTAAAATGTTTATGAGAATAGTGACAATCAAAGAACAAAGAAAAGTACAGCACAGGAACAGGCCATTCGGCCCTCCAAGCCTGCGCAGATCTTGATGCCTGCCTAAACTAACACCTTCTGCACTTCCGGGGCCCATATCCCTCTATTCCCTTCCTATTCATATATTTGTCAAGATGTCTCTTAAACGCAGCTATCGTATCTGCTTCCACCACCTCCCCTGGCAGCAAGTTCCAGGCACTCACCACCCTCTGTGCAAAACAGTTGCCTCGCACATCCCCTCTAAACTTAGCCCCTCGCACCTTAAACCTATGTCCCCTAGTAACTGACTCTTCCACCCTGGGAAAAAGCTTCTGACTATCCACTCTGTCCATGCCGCTCATAACTTTGTAAACCTCTATCATGTCGCCCCTCCACCTCCGTCGTTCCAGTGAAAACAATCCGAGTTTTTCCAACCTCTCCTCATAGCTAATGCCCTCCAGACCAGGCAACATCCTGGTAAACCTCCTCTGTATCCTCTCCAAAGCCTCCACGTCCTTCTGGTAGTGTGGCGACCAGAATTGCACGCAATATTCTAAGTGTGGCCTAAGGTTCTGTACAGCTGCAACATGACTTGCCAATTTTTATACTCTATGCCCCAACCGATGAAGGCAAGCATGCCGGATGCTTTCTTGACTACCTTATCCACCTGCGTTGCCACTTTCAGTGACCTGTGGACCTGTACGCCCAGATCTCTCTGCCTGTCAATACTCCTAAGGGTTCTGCCATTTACTGTATACCTCCCACCTGCATTAGACCTTCCAAAATGCATTACCTCACATTTGTCCGGATTAAACTCCATCTGCCATTTCTCCGCCCAAGTCTCCAACCGATCTATATCCTGCTGTACCCTCTGACAATCCTCATCATTATCCGCAACTTCACCAACCTTTGTGTCGTCCGCAAACTTACTAATCAGATCAGCTACATTTTCCTCCAAATCATTTATATATACTACAAACAGCAAAGGTCCCAGCACTGATCCCTGCGGAACACCACTAGTCACATCCCTCCATTCAGAAAAACACCCATCCACTGTTACCCTCTGTCTTCTGTGACTGAGCCAGTTCTGTATCCATCTTGCCAGCTCACCTCTGATCCCGTGTGACTTCACCTTTTGCACCAGTTTGCCATGCGGGACCTTGTCAAAGGCTTTATACTAAAGTCCATATAGACAACATCCACCGCCCTTTCCTCATCAATCATTGATATTTTATTGCAGAAAACAAGAGAAAGCTGTTTAGAGGTCAATCTTCCGTCATTATAAGCAGTAAAATCTGTGTCTAAGTCACAAACTAAAGAACCTAAAGAACTCGATTTTACTTGACAATTGTAAACAGCTGCAGAGATGTGTGCAAGTGGCCTGGGTAATTCATTTGCCCATATTGTCTCCTACCTGTGCAGAGGCATCTGGCTCCCTCATCTCCCGTCCTTTATCAACTGGCTGAGATCATCATAGTGTGTCACTTGGCCAGAACTTGACTAGTGGTTCCTTAGAAGTCCCCAGTATTTCCTTCATTATTTGGTAAACTATCTCCTAGGCACAAGCTTTAGACTCAGAGGGGGAAAAAATGTCAAACTAACTTTCAAGGAAGGAAGACTATAATGGAATAAGAATCTTTTTTTATTTCAAGCAGTTGCAGAATCAATAGTCGGAGCACTAGAAGATGCTGCTTGATATCATGCAGGGATTTACAATATTGACTTTTTAATGCTAAGGAAAGAAAAATAAGACGATCTGATCATGTATTCAGTATCACAATGTTATTAAAGTAGTCGTATTAGCACAAACAAGTCAAACAAAAGGCAAAGATCAAAAGCTGCTCAATTGTCATCAGTTTTCTAAATTTAACTGCTGCACTTAATATGCCAACAGGTACAGATGATATATCAATTTTCTGATGTGCAGTGTATTCACAAACTGCCATATCTCACTCTATCCAAAGATTTTCCTTCAGTTTAATACATTATATTCCTTGTTTTGTGAGGAGAAAGCCTTTAACAGTGTTCCCTTTGAACATATAATTACTGCAAATAATCAATTTAAAAGGATCTGCTCTATTATGCTAGACTTCCGCTTTTCATCTAATATTTATTTCAACCACATCAAAGTGATCATGTTTTAATGCAGCTGTAAATAGTAAACATACATATAAAATGGATACACTGTTACAGTTCAGGCTTTCTGCAATAGTATGTTTCCATAAGTAGAACGTACATGCTATGGGACGATCAATTACCCTCAAATAATGGTGCAACACACCGGAGGTTGCGTGCAATGCCCATCACGTTCTCCTGTTTCTCCTAAAGGTTGTAAATACTGCATTATATCAGACAATGATGTTTGGGCCAAAACTAATAGCATTAATTACAAAGAAGAGAGAAACAATTATTTATTAGCCAAGGCATAAAATATAAGAGCAGGGAGGTTATGCGAAAACTACATAAAACACTAAAATAAAAGCAAAATACTGCAGATGCTGGAAATCTGAAATAAAAACAAAGTGCTGGAAATACTCAGCAGGTCAGGCAGCATCTGTGTTGAGAGAAGCAGAGTTAATGTTTCAGGTCTGTGACCTTTCATCAGAACCGGCAAAGGTTAGAAAAGAATTAGGTTTTAATTGTATTAAAGACACATTGTGCAGCGAACTCGCCACTGGTATCAGACCCACCGGCCGTCCACGTCTCCGCTTTAAAGACGTCTGCAAACGCGACATGAAATCCTTTGACATTGATCACAAGTTGTGGGAGTCAGTTGCCAGTGTTCGCCAGTGCTGGCGGGCAGCCATAAAGACAGGGCTAAAATGTGGCGAGTCGAAGAGACTTAGTAGTTAGCAGGAAAAAAGACAGAGGCGCAAGGGGAGAGCCAACTGTGCAACAGCCGCGACAAACAAATTTCTCTGCAGCACCTGTGGAAGAGCCTGTCACTCTAGAATTGGCCTTTATAGCCACTCCAGGCGCTGCTTCACAAACCACTGACCACCTCCAGGCGCGTATCCATTGTCTCTCGAGATAAGGAGGCGCAAAAGAATTGCCTTAAATGTATTCAATGATGGAGCATCCACAACCCTCTGGGATAGAGAATTCCAAAGATTCACAAACCTTTGAGTGAAGTAATTTCTCCTCATCTCAGTCCTGAACGATTGACCCCTTATCCTGAGACTGTGTCCCTGTGTTCTAGATTCCCTGACCAGTGGGAACAATCTCTCAGCTTCTACCCGATCAAGCCTTTTCAGAATCTTGTATGTCTCAATTAGATCACCTCTCATTCTTCTAAATTCCAGAGAATATAGGCCGAATTTACTCAGCCTCTCATCATAGGACAACCCCCTCATCCCAGGGACCAATTTAGTAAATCTTCACTGCACTGCCTCCAGTGCAAGTATATCCTTTCTTAAATGTCGAGACCAAAACTGCACACAGTATTCCAGGTGTGGCCTCACCAAAGCCCTGTACAATTTTAGTAAGACTTCTTCATTCTTGTACTCCAATCCCCTTGCAATAAAAGCCAACATGCCATTTGCCTTCCTAATAAACTTCTGCACCTGCATATTAACTTTGTGCGTTCCTTGTATGAGTACCCCCAAGTCTCTCTGAACATCAACACTTACCAGTTTCACACCTTTTAAAAAATATTCTGCTTTTCTACTTTTACGACCAAAGTGAACAACTTCACACTTCCTACATTATACTCCAGTTGCCAACTTGCTGCCCACTCACTTAGCCTGTCTATATCTCTTTGCAGCCTGTCTACATCCTCCCCGCAGCTAACCTTTCCACCGAGCTTTGCATCATCAGCAAACTTACTGTCTCTCCATCCAAGTCATTAATATAGAGTGTAAATAGCTGAGGCCCCAGCACTGATCCTTGCGGCACCCCACTATTCACTGCCTGCCAACTTGAAAATGCCCCATTTATGCCCACTGTCTGATTCCTGTCTGTTAACCAATCCTCTATCCACGCTAATATATTATCCCCAACACCATGAGCCCTTATCTTGCCTATTAATCTTTTATGTGGCACCTTACAGAATGCCATTTGAAAATCCAGGTCTACAACATCTACTGGTTCCCTTTTATCTACCCTACTAGTTACATCCTCAAAAAACTCTGATAAATTTGTCAAACAGGATTGCCCTTTAGTAAAACCATGCTGACTTAGAAAAGCATAGTATGATTAGAACAAGTACTAAATGGGATAAATTTCGAACAGATCTAGCAATGCAAAACTGAGCATCCATGAGGTGCTGTGGACCATCAGCAGCAGCAGAATTGTACTCAACCACAATCTGTAACCTCATGGCCTGACATATCCCCCCACCACCCCACCGCACCATTACCATCAAGTCGGGGGATCAATCCTGCTTCAATGAAGAGTGCAGGAGGGCATATCAGGTGCAGCACCAGGCATACCTCAAAATGAGGTGTCAATCTGGTGAAGTTACAACACAGGACTACTTGCACGCCAATCAGCGGAAGCAGCATGCGATAGACAGAGCCAAGCGATTCCACAACCAACGGATCAGATCTAACCTCTGCAGTCCTGCCACATCCAGTCTTGAATGGTGGTGGTCAATTAAACAACTAACGGGAAGATGTGGCACCACAAATATCCCCATCCTTAATGATGGGGGAGCCCAGCACATCCGTACAAAAGATAAGGCTGAAGCATTTGCAACAATCTTCAGCCAGAAGTGCCGAGTGGACGATCCATCTCGGCCTCCTCCTGAAGTCCTGAGTATCACAGATGCCAGTCTTCAGCCAAATCGATTCACTCCACGTGATATCAAGAAACGGATGAAGGCACTGGATACTGTAAAGGCTATGGGCCCTGACAACATTCCGGCAATATTACTTAAGGCCTGTGCTCCAGAACTAGCCGTGCCCCTAGCCAAGCTGTTCCAGTACAGCTACAACACTGGCATCTACCCGGCAATGTGGAAAATTGCCCAGGTATGTCCTGTACACAAAAAGCAGGACTAATCCAACCCGGCCAATTACCGTCCCATCAGTCTACTCTCAATCGGCAGTAAAGCGATGGAAGGTGTCATTGACAGTGCTATCAAGCGGCACTTGCTTAGCAATAACCTGCTCAGTGACGCTCAGTTTGGGTTCCGCCAGGGCCACTCAGCTCCTGACCTCATTACAGCCTTGGTTCAAACATGGACAAAAGAGCTGAACTCAAGGTGAGGTGAGAGTAACTGCCCTTGACATCAAGGCAGCATTTGACAGAGTATGGCATCAAGGAGCCCTTGCAAAACTGGAGTCAATGGGAATCAGGGGGAAAACTCTCCGCTGGTTGGAATCATACCTAACGCAAAGGAAGATGGTTGTGGTTGTTGGAGGCCAATCATCTCAGCTCCAGGACATCATTGCAGGAGTTCCTCAGGGTAGTGTCCTGCACCCAATCATCTTCAGCTGCTTCATCAATGGCTTTCCTTCATTCATAAGGTCAGAAGTGGGAATGTTCAGCACCATTCGCACTCCTCAGACACTGAAGCAGTCTGTGTAGAAATGCAGCAAGACCTGGACAATATCCAGGCTTGGGCTGATAAGTGGCAAGCAACAAGTAACATTCACGCCACACAAGGGCCAGACAATGACCATCTCCAACAAGAAAGAATCTAACCATCTCCCCTTGACATTCAACGGCATTATGATGGCTGCATCCCCACTATCAACATCCCGGGGGTTACCACTGACCAGAAACTGAACTGGAGTAGCCATATAAATACTGTGGCTACAAGAGCAGGCCAGAGGCTAGGAATCCTGCAGCAAGTAACTCACTTCCTGACTCCCCAAAGCCTGTCCATCATCTACAAGGCACAAATCAGGAGTGTGATGGAATACTCTCCACTTGCCTGGATGGGTGCAGCTCCAAAAACACTCAAGAATTAAACACCATCCCGGACAAAGCAGCCCGCTTGATTAGCACCCCACCCACAAACATTCACTCTCTCCACCACCGATGGTATACACTGCTGCCACTGTGCATCTATAAGATGCACTGCAGCAACGCACCAAGGCTCCTTAGACAGCACCTTCCAAACCCACGACCTCTACCATCTAGAAGGGAACACCACCACCTGCAAGTTCCCCTCTAAGCCTCACACCATCCTGACTTGGAACTATATCGCTGTTCCTTCACTGTCACTGGGTCAAAATCCTTGGACTCCCTCCCTAATAGCACTGTGGGTGTACCTACCCCACATGGACTGCAGCGGTTCAAGAAGGCAGCTCACCACCACCACCTTCTCCAGGGCAATTCGGGATTGGCAATAAATGCTGGCTTGGCCAGCGACGCCCACATCCCATGAAACGAATTAGAACAAAATATAGGAGGAAGCACTTGTATCTTCTGAGACACATTCACTCTATGAGTAAGTGCAATTACACTTGCTTGCATCTGTTCGGAAATCATAATCTCCATGACTGACAACAATTTTCCTACCTTTGTCGAGCTTTGTTCGCTGCAATTTCTTTTTAACTACAAAGGGATGATCTCATCGTTTCAGCAACCCGAAGAGTGATTGAGTACTCTTTGCTGCATGAACAAATCAAGCAATATTCATACACTATGATCCTAATCACATCCCACGCAACAGTGAGACCAATACTCCAATTGTCCTCTTACCTAACCACATTGGCTTATTACATTTTTAAGAGGCTATCTAAACTGAGATGCAGACATTTTTCAGAAGCCGTTAAATATTTTATAACTAACTAAAAAGAATCATATGCGCTGATTACAAACAGTAATGGCAATTTTAGATTCAGATGGCATCACAAACCACAAGAGACATTTGAGTTGCTCATAACCACTAATTTAACCCTTGAGGTCACATCAATGTGTCAGATTTTATATCTAATATATATAACATATAGGATACATTTATTATTTTAGTTTGTGGGAGGCTTTTCATTGACTAATATACTGAGTATGCTTCATGTAAGGATGTCCACACTGGAGGATTAACAAATGTGACATATTCACTGCAACTTTAGAGTGATAGCCTACAGTTATTGGAAGAAAACAAGTCCATATGTATTATATTAGGAATAATCTGTTTATTCTACATAAGGGGTCAGCTTTATCTTCCACATATATGCAGGCATCACTAACACACCATCTCTTCCCTCAAGTCCAAGAGCATTGATACTCACTCCTACCGCTTGTGTAGAATTAAGTCCCGGGTCCGCAACTACCGGAAGTACATCCTCTGGTTTTAGATTGACATAATGGAAGCTACCTTCTTCAGCTCCCAAAAACCGTGCTCTTTGCCCTCAATTATCAACATCCATAATTTCCATTTCAGGCTAAACTCAGAGGTGCAGAATCTTGAGATCCTGCTGAATTGAGCTCAGTATCTTCCCTCATAATCCATTATTAAGATCGTCTTCTTCCACCTCTGCCACATTACCTGTCTCCATCTTTCTCCACGATAAAAGTCCTAATCGGTGCCTTTGTCACTCCCAGATTCAACTTTTTCAATAATAAAAGCAAAATACTGCAGATGCTGGAAGTCTGAAATAAAATCAAGAAATGCTGGAACCACTCAGCAAGTCTGGCAGCATCTGTGGAAAGAGAAGCAGAGTTAACGTTTCGGGTCAGTGACCCTTCTTCGGAACTGACCCGAAAAGTTAACTCTGCTTCTCTTTCCACAGATGCTGCCAGACCTGCTGAGTGGTTCCAGCATTTCTTGTTTTTATTTCAACTTTTCCAATGATTTCCTTACTGGGTCCCTGGTTCAATCCTTCACAAACTGACACTCATCCTGAACACCATGGCCTATGCCTTCACCACACAAAGACCTGCACCTCCAATATTGACATGTTCTTTTGGTTTCTCTTGCCCCAGTAAACTTGCTTTAAATTCCTCAATGATCTTGCTCCACTCTACCTCAACAATCTGCTCCAGCATAAATGCCTACATGCATCATTCCACTCCTTTGTTACCATCTCAATCCTTGCATTGCCCATTCTTACAGCTATTATATCTAGTCCCTCTGAATTCTTTCGCTATTTCTCTGCCTTGGCACCTCCCTCTCTGTTTTCAAAAGGCTCCTAAAGACCTTTCTCCTCGTCTTTACTTTCATTCAGACATCCTCTCTCCCCCCTGCTCAGGGTTGTTTCTCTTGTGCATGACAAACACTAAAAAATGAAAATTGTTGCATGCATCAATTTATATAATTGAGTAGGCTAATTAATTCCATTGAGGACCATGGTTACAATTTCAAGTTATATATAGCCAGAACTAGGTTGAATGTTAGGAGGTGGCTCTTTTCCCAAAGAATAGTGGACCCATGAAACAGGCTGCTAGTTTGTGCAGTGAATGTGATTCACTGAATTCCTTCAAGTGAGAGCTGGACAGGTTTTTGGCTCGGCCAGTGATCACCTCTATAACATTAATCAGAGCAAAAATGATCCCTTGGACTAGTTCTGCTTACTTAAGGGGATCAGGGAGGAATTTTCAAGATTCCCCACTCCTCCTCCCCCCGAAATTGGCCTGAGTTTTCACCTCACTCAGGCGATTACATGGCTTTCAGGTGGGGAGAAAGAGTGCATATATTATGATACACAGATATTGCAATTGCGTGGGACAGGCTGAATGGACCAGATGGTCTTTTCCTGTCAGTTGATGTTTGTATGTTCGTATGAAAGTGTAAACTGAATAACTTTAAAACTTGGCAATACTAAATTCTGTCATTTGTGGTAGAGACGCTACCTTTCTTCAGTGAAAATTCATAGTGATATCTCAAGTTCAGGAATTATACAGAGAAAAATTTTATTGCAACATTTCAGATGATTATATAAAAGGTGTGGGTTTTTTTTTTAAACAAAAAGAATGTTGACTGCTAACCACAGAATTTAAATGTTAAGTTTGATGCATGTTCAAACTCAACAACTCTCCTTGCAGCAGTTTAACCAGTTCTCATTTGAGCTTCTGGATGAAGTGGAAAAATTGCTTGGGCTAGTTCCATTTGACAAAAATGCAAGTTTCACTGAGTTATTGACAGCAGCCATACAAATGGCTATGGCCCAGACTGCTCCTCCATACAGACTAAAGGAGGAAACACAACAGCACATGACAAGAGTGGAGACCCAAGAACATAAGAAATAGGAACAAGAAAGTAACCCATTCGGCCTTTCAAGATTGCTGTGCCACTCAATAAGATCATGGCTCAAAATCTACCTCAACTCCATTTTCCCCGCTCTACTCCCATTACTCTTTATTCCCTAAATACCCAAAAATCTATCGATCATCGTCTTGAATAAGACTGAGCATCCACAGCTCTCTGGGGTAGAGAATTCCAAAAATCCATCATCGATTGGAATCAAAAGGGTGACAAATTCAGTTGCACCCCGCCGCTTCTAGCGGTCATCTACCTCCATTTCCGAGGGGCACAATGCATCCTAGCTGTTTCCTGTGTGGTGTTGCCGGAGGACATGGACGCATGCAGGAGCATCCCCTGTGTACTCCAGAAGACGCTGATTTTTTACTATCCAGATGTCACACAGCCCAATCAACTGATAAGATTCCAAATTTGGGCAACAAATGTGTGGGTAGCTTGCTCATCATGCCAGAGTTGAGAAAGGGCATAAGACAGGAAACATGCTGGCAATCTCAATTAGCTCGGTGAATTTGGATCCTACAGGCCATGACACATACTGAGGGTGGTCCTTGTGAGCTTCCTGGCTCTGTGGGACCATGGCATTTCTTTTTCTGCCCATGTGCACCACTAATGCCTCCAGCACCATGTTGTGTGTCATTGTATTAGTATTAGTGTCTTCAGTCGTGTTTCAGGAACAATCTGGAGAAAATTTCAGGCTCAGGTAAAGGTTAACTCAGAACGGTTTATTATTTACATTTTACTATATACACACTCCTCAAGCCACCTAAGCTAGAATCCTCTGTGCTGCCCCTTCTTCTCCAGCCTCTCTCATATGACTGTTGCGTCATCACTCTTACCATGGGAGGGGTCTTGCTCACTGTCTTCGGTATTAACCCTTTACATCCTTATACTATATCTCCCCCCAAGTCTTTATCCAACATTTTTTCAAACATATATAACATTTATGACTCCTCCACTATCTTCTCTCCCCCCCAAGTCTCTGACTATACAAATTCAGTCTCATAGGAGGTTTGGCCACTCTCCAATCTGGTTGTAATCTGGGACGATCAGTAGCCTTCATAGTAAGTCTGGGTTGTTGACTTGGTTTTTTATTTCTGCACGTTGTAGTATTTTGTTCAGTTTGGCTTTGTTCATCTTCATCTGGATCTTGCAGATGGATTACTGTCTGTTGCTTTTGCAGAATAGGAATGATATTCCTCCGATTCCTTCCTATGTTCCCTTCAGTCGTTTGTATAACGTCATGTTTATGGATCACTGCAAATTCCCATTCCAGGTCACATATCCAAACTTTTTGACCATTATTTAATTTGGGTAAGCTTCTTGCTCGAAATTTTCTATTGTAATTCCGCGTTTGTTTCCTTCTGTAGGAGTTTTCGCTCTCTAGAACTTTCTTGTAGTCTTACGTCTTCAATCCAGGAATTAATTGTTGAGGCAATACCGGAAGCTGTGTTCTTAACTTCCTTCCCATTAGTAATTCAGCTGGTGATAATCCACACAGCAGCGGCGTTGAACAAACTAGGAGTGAGATAGGAAGATCGTCATTTTTCTTGAGTAAAGATTTTATGGTTCACACACCTCATTCTGCCTCACCATTGGACTGTGGATACCTCGGTGAGCTCATAAGATGCTGAAAGCCCATTTTCATGGCCAACTGGGTAAAACATTCGCTCGTGAACTGTGGTCCATCGTCTGATAATATTGCATCCGGA
The DNA here is from genome assembly GCF_036365525.1 of Heterodontus francisci. Lineage (NCBI taxonomy): Eukaryota > Metazoa > Chordata > Chondrichthyes > Heterodontiformes > Heterodontidae > Heterodontus > Heterodontus francisci. The sequence continues at coordinate 61,090,238 of NC_090387.1, read as the reverse complement.
ATCCCATGTGTCATGAAGATATCCTGAAGGATATCCTGAAGGGTTGTAGAATGTAATTGTCGGACTTCCATCCACCTGGAAAAGTTGTCAATAATGATATATGACTTCCCACCAAACATGAAAAAATCCATGCCTAGCCTTTTCCAAGGTCTAGTTAGAAATTGGGTAGTCAACAGCGGTTTGCACTGTTCTGGCCTCTGTATCACGCATATCTGACAGCTCTTGATCATGGTCTTGATATCCTTAGATATCCCAAGTCACCATATCGAAGATTGTGCCCTCACTCTGCACTTGGTTATACCCAAATGGCCTTGGTGTCAACGATCTAAGATATTGGATCTCATTGAAGTAGGAATAGCAATTCTGCCATTGTAAACTAATAAATTGTCAATTATGGTAAAGTGTTTCCTATACTCATGGAATGTCTTCATTGTTCTCCCTCCTGGATCTTCTTGTGGCTACCCATATGTACAGTATTGTCTAGTGCGGATGCACTCTTCATAGTTCTTCTGTGCTTGTCGTATTTCTCGCAACTTGTGTGCTTGCTGGCCAATTGTGCGCTGTGTGTTGTGAATATGATTTTATGTCACATATGAACGTCATGTCTTCCTGTGTTGGACCATCTACTGTTGCTCTCAATAATGCATCGGCTGACGATTGGAAGGAATTGTTTTACCTTTGTTTTCTTGAATTCAGCTACCTTCTTAATCTACTGCAGTTCTAAGCAGGCCTTTCTGCTCAGTAAGGAAAATTCTTAATTAGGTAAGACGTATAAGGTCTCTACCAGGTGTCTCCCTCTATGCTGATGAGTTGCTTGGAGTTTGCCTTTTACTTACAGTTGTGTCCCGCCTGGACCATGCAACTGTATATCTGTCGGATGCTGGTAATGTCTAACCAAGAGCCATCGGTTAGGAAACAATACAAGGACGCTAACCCCTGTATCAAGCTTAAAATTCGTGAGGTGTCCATTCCCATAGATATCTGCCATCCAGAAACCTTGGTCTGGATTACTGATTTCTCCCAAGAACTCTCCTGATTCTTTCTCTTGTGGGTATTTCTGTACTTGATTCACTGGTCTTTGTGTGAAGGACTTCTGCTTTGTACCCTTACCGGAAGAAATTTTGCTCTGGTACATCTTCCCATAGTGTCCAGCTTTTCCACAATTAAAACACTCAGCTTTATTGCTAGGCACTGCTCTTGTCTGTGGGCTTTCCTGGCTCCACAACGTTGGCATGGTTTTCCTGCGTCATGTTCTCACCTGTATTCTTTTCCTGTTCCACAAAGTGCTTCCCTGGCTTTGGTTCAACAAATTGTATGGGCATTGTACTCCTTCTCATCCATGACTTGTCTTCAGCTTGTATAATGTCCCTATTCTATTTGCGTACTTCAGCCTGTCTTACAATTTGAATGGCCTTTTCCAGTGCAAGGTCTTCCTTGGATTGCAACAGGTCTGACAAGGATTCATCTGCTATGCTAACAACTATCCTGTCTCTGATTAGTTCTGCCTTTAATTCGCTGTATTCGTAACCTTCTGTCAATTTATACAGATCATTAATATAGGAGTCTACAGAGTCACCATTCTTCTGCATCTGCTTATTAAATTTGGCTCTTTCCAAGATTTTATTGCTGCAAGGATTAAAATATTTGTCAAAGGCTTGAAACATCTCTTCGAATTTATCAGAAGCCTTGTTGATACCTTGTCGGACAATTGCATTGTCTGCAATCACACCTACTGAATACAGAAGGGTGTTAAGAGTTCCACTTCAGATTTTGTATGGAGTTGAGAAGCAATTCAAAATCTTAGGAACCTTTTCCCCCATGATAGCCAATTTTGAATCTGATTGGGTCCCTCTTGATTCTAGATACTCTCAGGCATTCCCAATTTTGGATTCATATTGCTTCCTTTTCTTCAATAGACTTTTTAGAATGTTCCACTTCCTTTAAGAAATTCTGCATGTTTGTTTTTTCAGGCTTGCTTGCTTTAATGAAGGTGTCTCCGCTGTTTGAGGGTTGCCTGTGCTTTTTGGGAGTTCCCAAGCTTTTTAGAGGTTTCCTGCACTTCGCCCTCGCATTCAGCCCAAGCGAAGGATTCAGTTTTTCCCCTTTTTTCACTTTCTGAGCACAATGCCTTTAGAAAATTACTTCAAGCTTTTCAAAGGACATCTAACATGATCCCCGACCGCCAGTATCGTGACTCACCTGCTAGCTGGATTCTTTTGCAGGCCACCACGCTTCTGTGGTGCAGTCTATAGCAAGAGAAGACGATACCAAACACTCCAAAAGTCCATGCATGTTTTACACTACCATGTTCTCGCCTCACAAACTCATGAAATAGATGAATAATTGTAGAAAAAAATTAAGACTTTTAAGACAAACTTCTGAAATTTTTAACCAGTTCCCAAAATTCAGCATAAACAGCAGGATACCAAGCTAACATTTACAAAATATGTTACTTGAACCTGATCCAGCATTCCACTGAGGACAGCAATGGAACCATAATGTTCCATAAACTATTTGATCAGCCATGTCTAAGTTTCTCCTTAACCATCAACTCCTTCATAACCAAATAGTCATTGGCAAAGGAACTTATTGTATTAATTGCTTGTGATCAAAATCTATTGCACAGATCTGCTACCTTGTATGGATTTATATAAAAGTCATGAAAGTCCATCATACACCAAAAGTAATAAGCAGATAAATATGTTGTTTTTCCCTGATCTGCAGTGCCAGATCAATCAACAAACCTCCTGCAAAAGAGCAATTAAACCTCTGACTGACCTCAAGGCTTCCTCACGGAAAATACTTGAGCAATGACTATAGAGGAAAATATCTAATTATCAGTTAATTATCACCATGCCCTGAAGCACGGACTATCATTTTAGTTAGTGTAAAAAGTTTCATGTCTAGCATTCTTTCACCGAACTCCAGAAGTCACACTTGGAAGTGTCAAACTTATTATAGATGAAAAATAATCTTTAAAAGAAGTATTTTTATACAGGGGTCTTGTGGAGTATAGTATGACACATGCATGCAGCTACAATTACTTGGGATTTGTCAAGCCATACAACTTCTTCGTAGGGAGTGCCTGAACCAGAGAAGTCTGGTTGGCAGCTCATCACATTGTGTTCTAAATCACTGATGGGTAATGTCACAAACCATCATCCAGCAGGGAGAAAAATAAAGGGGTTGGTGTCCCCCAGATATTGTAGGCACTAAGGAGCCTTCGATGTGGCCAAGATGGGAAATGCCGGTTTAGGCTGTGTTTAGCGCAAGATGCCATCTTGGTAAAGGAGTTGAAGCTTGCATGAGGAACAGCCATTGAGAGGATCGCTAAGGGCCTGATTGCCAATTAAATTGCCTGCAAGTGCTCATTAAATTGGCTGCATGGCATTCTGGTGGCACGCACTTCAATTACTGACCTCTCCTAACAGCATCCAGCTGAATACGAGTAAACAGGTCGATGTTGAGGATTTCAAGCAACCCTCAGGTTTCACTGCTCACTTGCTGCTGTTGATTTGAAGGGGACTTTGGGGACATATCAGGAGACTTTCTGGGACACTTTGTCAAGACTTTGCCAACACTCCATCGAGATTTATTCTGGAAATTCTCTGAGGACTTCACCTAAAGAGAGGGAGTGCTGCGCTACCGTACCTTATTGGACACCTTACAGGAGTCACCAGTAGAAAGAGTGTACTTAGTCATGGGCCCCTTGCTAGGGGCCCCTCTAGGTCTGGAGGAGGAGTAGGAGGGCATGAAGCTAGGCAAAGCAGTACCAGCTGCTGCAGGAGAGGTGCGGAGGAAGGTGAGGTGGGCTCCTTATACACCTCCACCAGGGGTACCGACATCCCTTCTCTGGACCTCCTCCACCAGGACCTCCAGTGCTGCACCTGAGAACCTGCGTACCCTCTCCACTGGTCCCCAAGCTATCTTGAAATGTTTCATTGTGTCAACCAGCCCGCCTTCAGTGGAAGTAGCTGCTTGGAAGCTACATACATTGCTCCACAAAAATAGTTTCTCATTGCTCAAGTGCTAAACCTGCAGGTGTCTGTTTTAGCACCTCCAGACAAGTTTAAGTCATGGTTATGATCAATTTGCCCTAAAATTGCATGTGAACACCAGACTTGCACACTTGTCTTATAAGCACAGCATCCATTTACTGCCTGCTTCATCCTTCACCAAAATAACCCCCGAACTCTTTTAATCTGACCTGTCACTTGAGGTTCATTAATTCTGAATTCTAGACATGTAATCACAACGTAAATTAAACCTTTTTCATATCCTTTGCTTCCCAGACTTTGAAGACCATCGTGATGTCCTTTTTTTTTTAAAAGTCTATGTAGATTATCCCTTTGAGTTGAAGACTAAAAGGTGGTGTCAGTGACATCCGTAACAAGGATCAATTACTTCAAAAATTAGATCATGGTGCAGTCCAGGAGAAATACCTCTGGATTCAAGTTACAATCTAGCACATTCCCTGTGCTGGTTTGGCTGATGCACTTGGCATGTCTCACACATCCTCACGGCTCTCTCGATATCGCAGTCAATTCCAGGCCAGTACACAGTTTCCTTTGCCAGGTGTCTCGTTTGCACGATGCCCATGTGGCCCTGTACATACTGAAGAAGAGATTCAGGAATCAGCACTTGTCTTCCTTCAAATATTATTCCTCTTGAGATACTCAATTCCGGTGTTTTAAAAAAAAAATTGTTGTGAAAACTTGCTCGTTTTTCCAGGAGGAAAATTTAAATGGTACCGGCCTGTTCCTTTTCTCCTGGTTCACTGGAGTCAAGCTTTGGAGAGTTTCAGGTGGACGGATACTCGGCTTCAGATTTCTTTGGTTAAATTTCAGTTAGAGCCCAATGACAAAGATCCTGTTTCAATTTCTCAGTTGGGGAGCTTTCAAATGTCACCTTTTCATCTCTGCCTCTAGGTCGTTTTTAAGATAGTATTTGGCAGGGACTCCTTCTTGACTGGAATACATCTCTCTCAGCCTCCTGGCTTTCTGTCTTCAGCTCTGCTCTGACTGCCTGCACAGAAAAGTCTTTTTTTTAACAAAACCTCATCAGGCTTGGCTCCGGTCATAGAATCATAGAAAATTTACGGCATAGAAAGAGGCCACTTAGCCCATTGTGTCTGTGCGGCTGGGGAAAAAAAGAGCCACGCAGCCTAATCCCACTTTCCAGCATTTGGTCTGTAGCCCTGCAAGTTATGGCACTTCAGGTGCGCATCCAGGCACCTTTTAAATGAGCTTAGGTTTTCGGCCTCTACCACCCTTTCAGGCAGTGAGTTCCAGACCCCCACCACCCTTTGGGTGAAAAAGTTTCCTCATCGCCCCTCGAATCCTTCTTCCAATTACTTTAAATCTATGCCCCCTAGTCACTGACCGCACTGCTAAGGTAAATAGGCCCTTCCCATCCACTCTTTCCAGGCCCCTCACAATTCTGCACATCTCAATCAAATCTCTCCTCAGCCTCCATGGAGAACAACCCCAGCCTCCATGGAGAACAACCCCAGCCTATTCAATTTTTCCTCACAGCTCCAATTTTCCAGTCCTGGCAACATCTTGGTAAATCTCCTCTGTACCCGGTCATGCAGACCCCCACCTGCCAAGAATGAGGCATATTAATTTCATCATATGAACATTAATTTTAAATTGTTGCTGGAGTGAAGAAATGACTCGTTAAAGAGATCACCAGACCTTTGACTGGAGGACATTTGCATACTAAGAGATGATGCTTTTGGAGACAAAGGACTACTCTCCCTGGGCCAATTAACCCAAATGGTATTTTGATCACCAGACATTGAAGATGTAAGGAAGGGCATTCTAGGGACTGCTAAAATGATACAATCCACAAATGCAGAAGTGGTTAAGCCAGTTAGTCACATGACTAACCTGCTGGCCAACTTAGTTTTTTGAATTATGCCACACAGAAAGGAACAGTTTGCAACTGAAGCTGGAACAAGAAAGCCTCTCTCCTTGCTGTCTCTCTCTCGCTTTCTCCCAAGCCACTGGACCCACGGAAGACGCGTAAACCTCGAGAGAGAAAAGACTCCGACATCGAAACAAGTTGAAGCGTGCACTGGGCCCCAACGAATTGCAGGACTTCCTGGCAACCAAAGACTCCACATTAAACTTAAAGGACTGTGATTATAATCCCGATATTGCCTCAAACATTTCCCCTTAATTCTTTTTTACTTTCTCTATCTGCGTGTGTGTTTATCGCATATGGATGCTAGCGTGGTCATGTCACATATATTCGTGGTCGTTAACCGGATTAGAGTTTAAGATTAATAAACTTCCACCTTTCTTGTTTAAATGTAAGGAAACCTGCCTGATTTCTTTGCCTTACAATTGGAGCAGTGAACAAGGACTCACTGAGGGGGAGCTAAAAACACACTGTTTCGAACATCAAACCCTGTTACGGTTAAACCAGGCAAAGGCTGAGAGGGAACCCCTAGACTGCTTCTCACCTGGTCATAACAACCCTCTCTAAAGCAATTACATCCTTTCTGTAATGAGGTGACCAGAACTGCACACAGTACTCAAGTTGTGGCCTAACTAATGTTTTATATAGCTCCAGCATAACCTCCCGACTGAAATGTACAAAATGTTGAGGGGCCTGGATAGAGTGGAGGTGAAGGGTCTATTTACCTTAGCAGAGGGGGTCAGTGACAAAGGGGCATAGATTTAAAGTGATTGGTAGAAAGATTAGAGGGGAGAGGAGGAAAATCTTTTTGACACAGACGGTGGTGGAGGTCTGGAATTCACTGCCTGAAAGGGTAGTTGAGACAGAAACACTCAACTTATTCAAAAGGAGTCTGGATATGCACCTCAAGTGCCGTAATCTGCAGGGCTACGGACCAAATGCTGGAAGGTGGGATTAGAATAGGTGGATCGTTTTTAAGCCAGCACAGACACAATGGGCCAAATGGCCTCTTTCTGTGCCTTAAACTTTCTATGATTCCAATGTTATATTCTATATCTCGACTAAGGAAAGGATTCCATATGCCTTCTTAACCACCTTATCGACCTGCCCTGCTACCTTCATGGATCTGTGGACATACACTCAAAGGTCCCTCACTTCCTCCACACCTCTCAGTATTCTCCCGTTTATTGTGTATTCATTTGCCTTGTTTGACCTCCCCAAATGCATCACCTCGCACTTCTCTGGGTTAAATTCCACTTGCCACTTTCTGCCCACCTGACCAGTCCATTGATATCTTCCTGCAATCTACAACTATCCTCCTATCAACCATGTGACCAATTTTTGCCTGCAAAATTGTCTGCAAACTTATCATTCCCCCTACATTTGCATCCAAATCGTTAATATATACAAAAAGCAGGGGACCTAGTACTGAGCCCTGCAGACCCCACTGGAAACAGCCTTCTAGTCGCAAAAACACCCGTCAACAATTACCCTTTGTTTCCTGCCACTGAGCCAATTCTGTATCCAGCTTGCTGCATTCCCCTGGATCCCATTGGCTTTTATTTTTTAACCAGTCTGCCATGTGAGACCTTGTCAAAAGCCTTGCTAAAATCCACATAGACCACATCAACTGCACTACCCTCATCAATCCTCCTAGTTACTTCCTCAAAAAATTCAATCAAGTTACAGACAAGACCTTCCCCTAACAAATCCATGCTTAACAAAATCTGTGCCTTTCTAAGTGACAGTTTATCTTGTCTCTCAAAATTGATTCCAATAATTTGTCCATACGGAGGTTAGACTGACTGGCCTGTAATTATTTGGTCTATTCCTCGCTCCCTTTTTAAACAAAGGTATGACATTAGCAATTTTCCAATCCTCTGGCACCACACTTGTATCCAGTGAAGATTGGAAAATGATGGCCAGACTTTACGCTATTTCCTCCCTGGCTTCTTTTAACAGCCTGGGGTACATTTCATCTGGCGCCAATGATTTATCCACTTTCAAGGATGCTAATCCCCTTAATACCTCCTCTCTCCCTATGTTTACCACATTCAATACTTCACACTCCTCCTTAACTACAATGTCTGCATAATCCCCCTCATTTGTGAAGACAGATGCAAAGTATTCATTAAGAACCATACCTACATCCTCCGCCTCCACACACATTACTTTTTTGGTCTTTTATGGGCCCTTCTCTTTCCTTAGTTATCTGCTTGCTCTTAACATATTGATAATCTTTGTGTTCTCCTTGATTTTACTTGCTATGCCCTCTCTTTCCTTTTCTAATTTCCTTTTTGATTTCACCCTTCACTTTCTATACTCCTCTTGGCTTTCTGTAGTATTGAGTCCTTGGTATCTGATATAAGCTTTCCTTTATGCCTGATCATATCCTGTAAGCTCCTTGACATCCAGGGGGCTCTAGATTTGGCTCTCCCACCCTTTCTGAACCCCCTGTATCTCTCCTTTGAAAGCTTCCCATTGCTCTGATACTGATTGACCTTCAAGTAGCTGTTTCCAGTTCACCTTTGCTAAATGACTTCAGCTTAATAAAATTGGCCTTACACAATCTAGAACTTTAACTCCTGTTCTATCTCTGTCCTTTTCCATAATTATGTTAAAACTGTCAGGTGATCAAAGTTGCTCTCCCCTGATGTTTTCATACAATGTCTCTGAATGTGTGGCCGTTGCTAGACAATGGTGTTTGAATGTTGCTCATTTTGTTAAAGTGGTGTTTGGTCACACCTAATATACAAAGTTTGGGTCTGGAGACACTGGATTTTATAGGGGCCTTGACGTTGGGATTCATAGGAAGGCAGGTATGAAAGATTGCCTCGGATGAGGTTCGCCACGGACCTAGATGCCGGCAGGGCCCGTCCCGATCTCGCCAGTGATGGCGAGGCCTCGCGGTGGCATCCCCCCCGCCACTCGGCGACAGGACCTTAATTTAAATATGTAAAATAATTAATGTACCTGCATTAATTAATTTTCTGTCGCCTCCTGATGTCCCACCGCGATCTTCATCCTGGCGGCCGCCACTGACATGCTTTCAGATCCCTGCCTGGGGAAACGAGGCGTGACACCTGTGGGGAGGGGGGAGGAGGTACGTTTATCAGTGCAGGGCGTGGGGTGGAGGGTCAAATTTACTTGATTGGTCTAGGGGGTGAGGGGAAGGGGTAAAGGTAAAAGGTCCTGAACTTTGGTTGGGGTTTTGGGGGGGGAGAGGGGGGGTGTGGTGTGGGGGTTGGTGGAAGATCATATATTCAAAGTAATTATTTCGGGAGGGGGGCAATGGGAGAGGGGCTGGGAATGTTTCTGCAATTATTTTTAATAAGTTCGCATGCACTGTCAGTAAGGGCTCCAAGCCCTTTAAAAATGGCGCCGGCGCCATTGGTGCCGGACGTCGCTGCTGGGGATGGCTCGCCTACTCACTCCACGTCGTTGGTGGGGGTGTGGGGGAGGTCTGCCCCTGACATGTTAATGAGCCACTGCATATAAGAAGGCGGTGGCACTGCGGAGTGAAACCCGCGCGTGTGGGCTGCCATCTTTTACCGCTGCCACTGAACTTGGCGGCGGCAAGATGGAATCCAGCCCATTATTTCTGCAATGGTCATTGTTTGTCCAACTGGTTGAAAAGCTATCCATTAACATGGAATGGGGCAATTAGCATTTCTAATGCTTTCTTCAAGGCTGGTCCAGATATCATGATGGTTTCAGTCTCCAGCAGTCACTATGTATATTTGCAGTACAGGAGAGGTCACTTGACCTCTTATTCCATTTTGTCTGGTAGCAAAACTGTGTCCATTTTTGGAAGGTTCAATATCTCCTTGCATGAGTTTGACCGTTCCATATTATCTAATTCAGTCTTCAGCTTTTTCTGGATGTGTACTCTGCACTTCCTAGGTAGGTCAATTGAAGGAATTGCATCTTCTCTTAAATGCAAAACAGCATCTTTGAAACTCCCCACAGTATCAAACCTGTCTGGGTACTTCAGCTGTAAGTCATGGACTGGCTCAATAGGGTCATTTTTAACATTTTCTTCCACTAATCGAGCATTATTGATTTTGTGTATGGTCATAGTTTTGAGCTCACTACATGCCAGTAATCCTGCTACTGCCAGACCATTTGTGCCTATCAAGCAGAAAACCTGTGACTTGCCATAACTGCATTTTAATGTCAGTGTACCAATACAATGGATTAGTGATCCATTGTAAGCTGTCAACTTGGCTGTCGTAGGCTGTACCATTGACTCCCATCGGTCAATACACATCTTTTAAGATTCTTAATGGCAGAATGTTGGCACTAGCTCCGGTGTCCATCTTGGCTTGTATGTGCGTTTGCCATTCTTGTTCGCACACGTGATGTTGATTGTAGCAACGGTGTGAAAAGCCTTCCCACTTTCAAGTTGAAGAGCTTTCTTCACAGCGTCTTTCACCTGGTCTGTCCTGTTACCAAACTACAACCTCATGTATGTGTCTCTGCTTGCATTGACTTCTGGCACATGCCTTGTTGCTGCTGTCAGTACATTGCGCATACTTTTTATTTGACCTTGGCTTATTGTAGCCTCTGGCCACAGTGCCATGGCTAGATTTCCTGCACTGATGTTCCCAATGCCCTTTTAAGCTGCATGCCTTTCAGAGGTCTTGAAACACCGAACAACTCCAGTGCTGGTGTAGGAGACAGCATCGTCCACAAGATTTATTCTGTTTTGGCGCCTTGGCCTCTTCGCCAATAGTTGTAGCCACACCCAACGCTTGCAAGTGTTGCCTTCCTGCCACAATGGCTTCATATGTCTGACCATCTTTCAACAAGACGTCGATATCGTGCCCTTTCTTTTTTTCCCCCAATAGGTCTCTCTGGAAGGCTTCAACTGGCGTTGAGGCAATGACGAGTTTTATGATTCTCTCCAACAAACCGGCTTCAGAGAAATCACAACTTCTGCCGCTATCATGGCATCGGCTTACAAACTGATCAATTGACTCCTTCAGCTGTTGTCTGAATGCCATTAACTCTAAATGGTGGATCCTAAAATTCACCTTTACGCGGAGTTGATCTTCCAGTTGTTATGACCAAGGCAAGAGGAGGTGCACTGTTAATTCAGTCCCACTTCTCCACAGGTCACAAGATTTCAAAAATTTTTTCTCACTCACTGAAACAGTCAGATACACTATTTCCCCAAGAATAGATCACACTAACCAGGTTTCTTTACCGAACAACAAAATTAACAGATTATAAAACAAGTCTTAACCAGTAATGAAGTAAAACAATATCACAGACCAAATTTTTTAAAATCCAACATTAAATTTTAAAAGTCCCCTTTCTACCTTAACCAATTTTTAAAGTCCCTTTTTACCTTAGTCCCTTGACACACACACACATATACAACGGTTAACCGAAAAATTAAAAAAAAAGATTTTGGATCAGAGCTGTATTACAAACAAAAAAAAAGCACACCTGGACAGATCACTTGCCCACCCCTGAAGAAAGTAGCAGATGAGACACACTGCATCAAACTGGCACACAGTCCAACCTCTGAGTACACGCAGCCAGGTCACTAGAATCCTCCAGAACAGGTCTCTTCAAGCTGCGTTGAGAATTATTTTTAGCAGGCTTTCTTCAATTACAGGCAACAAGATGAATCGACACAGTGGACTTCACAGGGTCTTTTAGGGAATTGCTGGAAAGCGAGTTTGGTTGTCATCTTCTGTTCTTCCTTGGAATTCTACAGACTTGATTTGATCTCCTTCCAGAAGGTAAAACGCACACCCACAGACACACCCCCAGAAAGCTTGTCAGTTTCCTGCCCATCCAGGTGCTCTCTGTTAGTACTGGGCTTGTCCAATCAAAGGAGCGCTTGTCACTTGCCACCAGTTCCCTCAGTGCCCCCTTGTTGGCTTCCTTTTTAAAAACCCCGGTTCAACATTTATTCAGCTTAACCATAAATTCCTTTAAAAAATATTAACAAAATAGAATCACTTTCATAACACAGTGTATTCCAGAACTTCACCGGATCTTTTTGATCCTCATTGGATAGACCTTATGTATTAATTTGATGGAGCACCTTGTTTCCAATAGTTATTTTAATCTTCACTGCCTGTCAGATTCAGCGACGGATAAATCCAAGAAACATAACTCCATTTTCTGGTGAAAAAGCTTAACCTTGGATAGGACATCTGTGGCCTTCCAATTCAGACAGGAAATTTGGTAGTCATTGTTCCAATGCTCCTTGTTTCTCACGTTTACTGTGGGTTAGGTACCCTTCAGTGGAAATACTAAACAGTACTGCAGAACTGCTGTGCCTGCAGTTTGAGTCTTCACCACACCCAGTCCCAGGCTCTGTATTACTATAGCTCTGTGACACTGTAGCCTGTGTCGTGAGCATTTTCTTTAGCCCCACCCACAAAGCTATTTTTGCCGGGAACTGCACCACGATGCCCCAGTGGCTTTGCAACCTTTCAGCCCGATTCTAAACTGACTTTCGCAGCCTAATCCTGAACCGAGTTCATATTCTTACAGACCACCGATCTGGTTTTCCTCCGAGTCAGTTACTTACTGGTTTTTGGAGCACTGATCTTTGAGGGTACTTCTACATCCCAGTGTCTCACTGTATTGCTTCTGTTTTTATAGCAGACCACTTGTGTTGCCCCAATTTTTCTGGCTACTCCTGATCTTTGGACTGGCTCCACTCCGTGATCTCTGCACTGAAGCTAATCAACATGATTCCAACCTTCACAGTTGCGCTTTGACTTTACTTCTGCAACGTGGTCTTCAAAATGCCACCACAGCCACTATATTGTGTTACTGGGTTCTCTGATGAATGATAACAAATGCTTTGGGTTCTTCTTATTGAAGACTCTCATTACTATTTACAAGTTACAGGAGAGCTCTACATGCACATTTTTCTAGGGATCAAAACAACTCCTACTACTGTGTCACATGCTGTATGACATCATTTCCAGCAGTGATGATGCACATTCACTGTTTACATATTCCCTTAAAGCAATATCAATAATCCAGTAAACTGCTTTCAAATTTGCAGGATTGCAATACCTTACAATGCAAGAATGATATAGTTGTGTACATGATTTAAGGACACCAAGTGCAAAATTGTAAAGTTATACAAGTAAAGATTAAAAGTTCTAATACATTTGTTATATTATAGTAGTAGTTCTGTAATTGTGTCAGGTTTTAATACTGTCAAATTGGCCCATTTGATATTGCAGAATGGATTTGATAACAGAACTGTATGCGTATAAAGTTGTATTTGCAATTCAGTCATTCTGGCTGGGACTTTTCCAGACATTAAGAGAAGTATGCTTTTGCGTTTGCTGCCTCAGCCAAGATACAAGTACTAGCTGTAAATTTGTTGTTAGAGGCACACGTAAAAATGTATTTCTGTTGAGAGTTTAGTGCCTCCAACAGCATGAGGCAGAGCAATTTATGTTCGGTTAGGTAAATGGGACATTAGAAGCAAAAGATGTTCACAATGCAGAAGGAGGCCATTCAGCCCATCATGTCTGCACTGTCTCTCTGAAACAACAATTCCCTCAGTTCCATTCCCCGCCTTCTGTCCGTAACCCTGCACATTCTTCCTTTTCATGTAACTGTCTAATTCCCTTTTGAATGCTTCAATTGAACCTGCCTCCACTTTCTCAGGTAGCACATTCCAGACCTTAACCACTTGCTGTGTGAAAAGGTTTTTCCTCATGTCACTTTTGCTTCTCTTACCAAATACTTTAAATCTGTGCCCTCTCATTCTCGATCCTTTCACGAGTGGGAACAGTTTCTCTCTATCTATGCTATCCAGGCCCCTTTATTACCTCTATCAAATCACCTCTCAGCCTTCTCTTTTCCAAGGAAAACAGTTCTAACTTCTCCAATCTATCTTCATAACTGAAATTCCTCATCCCTGGAACCATTCTCGTGAATCTTTTCTGTACTTTCTCCAATGCTCTCACGTCTTTCCTCAAATGCAATACTCCAGTTGAGGCTGAACTAGTATCTTATACAAGTTCAACATAACTTCCTTGCTCTTGTACGCTAGGCCCCTATTAATAAAGCCCAGGATACTGTATGCTTTATTAACTGTGCTCTCAACCTGTCCTGCCACCTTCAATGATATGCACATATACACCTAGGTCCCTCTGCTCCTGCACCCCCTTTAGAATTGTACCCTTTATTTTATATTGTCTCTCCATGTTCTTCCTACCAAAATGAATCACTTCACATTTCTCTGCATTGAACTTCATCTGCCACCTGTCTGCCCATTCCACCAACTTGTCTATGTCCTTTTGAAGTTCCATGCTATCCTCCTCACAGTTCACGACGCTTCCAAGTTTCTTATCATCTGCAAACTTTGAAACTGTGCCCTGTACACCAAGGTCTAGGTCATTAATATATATCAGGAAAAACAAGGATCCCAGTTCCCTGGGGAACTCCACTACAAACCTTCCTCTAGTCTGAAAAACATCCATTAACCACTACTCTTTGTTTCCCATCACTCAGCCAATTGGCTAATATGCATAACAAACTTTGCCTTTAACGTACCAAAGATTTGGAGTCCATTACTGGGGAGGTGGGATTAGTTGAAGAACCTCTCTTATGGACTTTACTGCTAGATTTTGACCAAATACCTGGGTTACAGACTGAGGCAAATACAGATGCAACCCAGCTTCAGCTGCTTCCTCTTCTCACCTATTTTTCATTTCTTTAAAGACATTCGTATAAAAGAGTAATTTCTCAATCCCACACCTCAACAGGAAAGCCACACTTGGAGTTGATGATGGATCGAGAAATTACCCCTACAGAATCTTGTGAAAACCTTCTGAAATTCCAAAAGATGGCCAGGTGGTAGAAACTTGTTACAGCTGGAAACTTGCCAATCACCAATATTTTGCACGTTTACAATATTTCATAATTGGATTTTGTAATTCAGGTATCCCTTTCTTCCCCTAGTTTTTGTTTTAACATATTTCGATAACATCTAAATAATGCCTACAGATTTTAGCTTCCTACTTCAACATTATCACAACCAAACTTGGAATAGGGCTCTTTGTCTAGAAAGACTCATGTATGCAGGTACCAATTGCACATACTTCGAATTATACACAATCACTATTCATATTTATGTTTTAAAAGTAACAGATTTTTCATTCTTTCTTCTTGCTATTAACAAGAAGTCTTTCATTTCTTCAATCATCCAAAGCAAAATTGTGGTGTATCTAGCATTGCGACTACAAACTGGGCTCACAATTTTAAATTTTTCCCCCTTTTCTTGCCTACCTGCTAAGGTATTCTTTGTCAGCCGCACTCTTACTTCATAAACTCATTGTCCGATTAAATTACCTGAATTTGGACAGGCATAATGTCTAAACTTAATTTCCTTTTGTTTTTGGCAGACCAGGGGGCTTCTGGGTAAGTAAAAACCAATATATTTGGGCCGTTTCTGAACCTGAGACACTACACGTGTAGTGTCTCCCACCTGCCCTCCTCCTCTAACCAAAAAAAAGGACTCGGTGGTGTGTTGATAAGGTAAGGCTTTTTCTATTTCTCTTTTTTTTTACCATGTGCTTGGTAAAAACTTTTCGTTCCTTTTTCATTTATCGAAGTTAAGACTAAATTAAGCTTAAGATTAAAAATGGCAGGAGATCTCAGAACAGTGTTATGCTCCTCTTGCTCAATGTGGGAGCTCAGGGACACGGCTGATGTCCCTGACTCCTTCACGTGCAGGAAGTGTGTCCAGTTGCAGCTCTTGTTAGACCGCATGACGGCTCTGGAGCTGCGGGTGGACTCACTTTGGAGCATCCGCGATGCTGAGGTCGTGGATAGCACGTTTAGCGAATTGGTCACACCGCAGATTAGGATTGCTGAGAGAGAAAGGGAATGGGTGACCAAAAGGCAGAGAAAGAGCAGGAAGGCAGCGCAAGTGTCCCCTGCGGTCATCTCCCTCCAAAACAGGTATACCGTTTTGGATACTGTTGAGGGAGATGGCTCACCAGGGGAAGGCAGCAGTAGCCAGGTTCATGGCACCGTGGCTGGCTCTGCTGTTCGGAAGGGCAGGAAAAAGAGTGGAAGGGCTATAGTCATAGGGGATTCGATTGTAAGGGGAGTAGATAGGCGGTTCTGTGGTCGAAAAAGAGACTCCCGAATGGTATGTTGCCTCCCAGGTGCAAGGGTCAGGGATGTCTCAGATCGGCTGCAGAACATTCTGAAGGGGGAGGGTGAACAGCAAGTTGTCGTTGTGCACATAGGCACCAATGATACAGGTAAAAACAGGATAAGGTCCTACAAGCAGAATTTAGGGAGTTAGGAGCCAAGTTAAAAAGTAGGACCTCAGAGGTAGTAATCTCAGGATTGCTACCAGTGCCACGTGATAGTCAGAGTAGAAATGAAAGAATAGTCAGGATGAATGCGTGGCTTGAGAGATGGTGCAGGAGGGAGGGGTTCAGATTTTTGGGACATTGGGACCGGTTCTGGGGGAGGTGGGACTATTACAAATTGGACGGTCTACACCTGGGCCGGACTGGAACCAATGTCCTTGGGGGTCCTTTTGCTAATGCTGTTGGGGAGGGTTTAAACTAATGTGGCAGGGGGATGGGAACCAAATGAGGAGGTCAGTGGACAGTAAGGAGGTAGTAACTAAAACCTGTAAGAAACTAGATAATGAAGTCAGCGTGACTAAGGGAAAGAGTAGGCAGGGAGCAGATGATGAACGCAAAGGGACTGGTGGTCTGAGGTGAATTTGTTTTAATGCAAGAAGTGTAGTAGGTAAGGCAGATGAACCTAGGGCTTGGATTACTACCTGGGAGTATGATGTTATTGCTATTACTGAGACTTGGTTGAGGGAAGGGCAGGATTGGCAACTAAATATCCCAGGATATCGATGCTTCAGGCGGGATAGAGAGGGAGGTAAAAGGGGTGGAGGAGTTGCATTACTGGTCAAAGAGGATATCACAGCTGTGATGAAGGAGGGCACTATGGAGGACTCGAGCAGTGAGGCAATATGGGCAGAACTCAGAAATAGGAAGGGTGCGGTAACAATGTTGGGGCTGTACTACAGGCCTCCCAACAGCGAGCGTGAGATAGAGGTACAAATATGTAAACAGATTATGGAAAGATGTAGGAGCAACAGGGTGGTGGTGATAGGAGATTTTAATTTCCCAACATTGACTGGGATTCACTTAGTGTTAGAGGTCTAGATGGAGCAGAATTTGTAAGGAGCATCCAGGAGGGGTTTCTAGAGCAGTATGTAAATAGTCCAACTCGGGAAGGGGCCATACTGGACCTGGTGTTGGGGAATGAGCCCGGCCAGGTGGTTGAAGTTTCAGTAGGGGACTACTTTTGGAATAGTGATAACAATTCCGTAAGTTTTAGAATACTCATAGACAAAGACGAGAGTGGTCCTAAAGGAAGAGTGCTAAATTGGGGGAAGGTCAACTATACCAAAATTCGGCAGGAGCTGGGGAATGTAGATTGGGAGCAGCTGTTTGAAGGTAAATCCACATTTGATATGTGGGAGGCTTTTAAAGAGAGGTTGATTAGCGTGCAGGAGAGACATGTTCCTGTGAAAATGAGGGATAGAAATGGCAAGATTAGGGAACCATGGATGACAGGTGAAATTGTGAGACTAGCTAAGAGGAAAAAGGAAGCAAACATAATGTCGAGGAGGCTGAAGAAAGACGAAGCTTTGAAAGAATATCGGGAATGTAGGACCAATCTGAAACGAGGAATTAAGAGGGCTAAAAGGAGTCATGAAATATCTTTAGCAAACAGGGTTAAGGAAAATCCCAAAGCCTTTTATTCATATATAAGGAGCAAGAGGGTAACTGGAGAAAGGATTGGCCCACTCAAGGACAAAGGAGGAAAGTTATGCGTGGAGTCAGAGAAAATGGGTGAGATTCTAAACGAGTACTTTGCATCGGTATTCACCGAGGAGAGGGACATGACGGATGTTGAGGTTAGGGACAGATGATTACTCTAGGTCAAGTCGGCATAAGGAGGGAGGAAGTGTTGGGTATTCTAAAAGGCATTAAAGGTGGACAAGTCCCCAGGTCCGGATGGGATCTATCCCAGGTTACTGAGGGAAGCGAGAGAGGAAACAGCTGGGGCCTTAACAGATATCATTGCAGCATCCTGAAACACGGGTGAGGTCCCGGAGGACTGGAGAATTGCTAATGTTGTTCCCTTGTTTAAGAAGGGTAGCAGGGAAAATCCAGGTAATTATAGACCTGTGAGCCTGACGTCAGTGGTAGGGAAGCTGCTGGAGAAGATACTGAGGGATAGGATCTATTCCCATTTGGAAGAAAATGGGCTTATCAGTGATAGGCAACATGGTTTTGTGCAGGGAAAGTCATGTCTTACCAATTTAATAGAATTCTTTGAGGAAGTGACAAAGTTGATTGATGAGGGAAGGGCTGTAGATGTCATATACATGGACTTCAGTAAGGCATTTGATAAGGTTCCCCATGGTAGGCTGATGGAGAAAGTGAAGGCGCATGGGGTCCAAGGTGTACTAGCTAGATGGATAAAGAACTGGCTGGGCAACAGGAGACAGAGAGTAGCAGTGGAAGGGAGTTTCTCAAAATGGAGACGTGTGACCAGTGGTGTTCCACAGGGATCCGTGCTGGGACCACTGTTGTTTGTGATATACATAAATGATTTGGAGGAAAGTATAGGTGGTCTAATTAGCAAGTTTGCAGACGACACTAAGATTGGTGGAGTAGCAGATACTGAAGGGGACTGTCAGAGAATACAGCAGAATATCGATAGATTGGAGAGTTGGGCAGAGAAATGGCAGATGGAGTTCAATCAGGGCAAATGCGAGGTGATGCATTTTGGAAGATCCAATTCAAGAGTGAACTATACAGTAAATGGAAAAGTCCTGGGAAAATTGATGTACAGAGAGATTTGGGTGTTCAGGTCCATTGTTCCCTGAAGGTGGCAACGCAGGTCAATAGAGTGGTCAAGAAGGCATACGGCATGTAGGACCAATCTGAAACGACGAATTAAGAGGGCCAGAAGGGGTCATGAAATATCTTTAGCAAACAGGCTTTCCTTCATCGGACAGGGTATTGAGTACAAGGGTTGGCAGGTCATGTTACAGTTGTATAAGACTTTGGTTCGGCCACATTTGGAATACTGCGTGCAGTTCTGGTCGCCACATTACCAAAAGGATGTAGATGCTTTGGAGAGGGTGCAGAGGAGGTTCACCAGGATGTTGCCTGGTATGGAGGGCGCTAGCTATGAAGAGAGGTTGAGTAGATTAGGATTATTTTCATTAGAAAGATGGAGGTTGAGGGGGGACCTGATTGAGGTGTACAAAATCATGAGAGGTATAGATAGGGTGGATAGCAAGAAGCTTTTTCCCCAGAGTGGGGGATTCAATTACTAGGGATCACGAGTTCAAAGTGAGAGGGGAAAAGTTTAGGGGGGATATGCGTGGAAAGTTCTTTACGCGGAGGGTGGCGGGTGCCTGGAAAGCGTTGCCAGCGGAGGTGGTAGACGCGGGCACGATAGCGTCTTTTAAGATGTATCTAGACAGATACATGGATGGGCAGGAAGCAAAGAACCTAAATTGTAGTTCCAGTGTACAGGATGTTGAGAGTAGTGAGGTCAGGGATAAGGTTACAAGGACGCAAGAGGGCACTGGCAAGCAAGAACCTGGTTTAAAGTATGTCTACTTCAACGCCAGGAGCATCCGGAATAAGGTGGGTGAGCTTGCAGCATGGGTTGGTACCTGGGATCTCGATGTAGTGGCCATTTCGGAGACGTGGGTAGAGCAGGGGCAGGAATGGATGTTGCAGGTTCCGGGATTTAGATGTTTCAGTAAGAACAGAGAAGATGGTAAAAGAAGGGGGGGTGTGGCATTGTTAATCAAGGAGAGTATTACAGCGACAGAAAGGACGTTTGAGGACTCATCTACTGAGGTAGTATGGGCCGAGGTTAGAAACAGGAGAGGTGAGGTTACCCTGTTGGGAGTCTTTTATAGACCTCCGAATAGTTCCAGAGATGTAGAGGAAAGGATAGCGAAGATGATTCTCGACAGGGGCGAGAGTAACAGGGTAGTTGTTATGGGGGACTTTAACTTTCCAAATATTGACTGGAAATACTATAGTTCGAGTACTTTAGATGGGTCAGTTTTTGTCCAGTGTGTGCAGGAGGGTTTTCTGACACAGTATGTAGACAGGCCAACCAGGGGCGATGCCACATTGGATTTGGTACTGGGTAATGAACCCGGCCAGGTGTTAGATTTAGATGTAGGTGAGCACTTTGGTGATAGTGATCACAATTCGGTTAGGTTTACCTTAGCGATGGGCAGGGACAGGTATATACCGCAGGGCAAGAATTATAGCTGGGGGAAAGGAAATTATGATGCGATTAGGCAAGATTTAGGATGCGTAGGATGGGGAAGGAAACTGCAGGGGATGGGAACAATCGAAATGTGGAGCTTATTCAAGGAGCAGCTACTGCGTGTCCTTGATAAGTATGTACCTGTCAGGCAGGGAGGAAGTTGTCGAGCAAGGGAGCCGTGGTTTACTAAAGAAGTTGAAGCGCATGTCAAGAGGAAGAAGGCGGCTTATGTTAGGATGAGATGTGAAGGCTCAGTTAGGGCGCTTGAGAGTTATAAGCTAGCCAGGAAGGATCTAAAGGGAGAGCTAAGAAGAGCAAGGAGAGGACACGAGAAGTCATTGGCGGATAGGATCAGGGAAAACCCTAAGGCTTTCTATCGGTATATCAGGAATAAAAGAATGACTAGAGTTAGATTAGGGCCAAACAAGGATAGTAGTGGGAAGTTGTGTGTGGAATCAGAGGAGATAGGGGAAGCGTTAAAAGAATATTTTTCGTCAGTATTTGCAGTAGAGAAAGAAAATGTTGTCGAGGAGAATACTGAGATTCAGGCTACTAGGCTAGATGGGATTGAGGTTCACAAGGAGGAGGTGTTAGCAATTTTGGAAAGTGTGAAAATAGATAAGTCCCCTGGGCCAGATGGGATTTATCCTAGGATTCTCTGGGAAGCCAGGGAGGAGATAGCAGAGCCTTTGTCCTTGATCTTTATGTCGTCATTATCGACAGGAATAGTGCCGGAAGACTGGAGGATAGCAAATGTTGTCCCCTTGTTCAAGAAGGGGAGTAGAGACAGCCCTGGTAATTATAGACCTGTGAGCCTTACTTCAGTTGTGGGTAAAATGTTGGAAAAGGTTATAAGAGATAGGATTTATAATCATCTTGAAAAGAATAAGTTCATTAGCGATAGTCAGCACGGTTTTGTGAAGGGTAGGTCGTGCCTCACAAACCTTATTGAGTTTTACAAGAAGGTGACCAAACAGGTGGATGAGGGTAAAGCAGTGGATGTGGTGTATACGGATTTCAGTAAGGCGTTTGATAAGGTTCCCCACGGTAGGCTATTGCAGAAAATACGGAAGTATGGGGTTGAAGGTGATTTAGAGCTTTGGATCAGAAATTGGCTAGCTGAAAGAAGGTGGTGGTTGATGGCAAATGTTCATCCTGGAGTTTAGTTACTAGTGGTGTACCGCAAGGATCTGTTTTGGGGCCACTGCTGTTTGTCATTTTTATAAATGACCTGGAAGAGGGTGTAGAAGGGTGGGTTAGTAAATTTGCGGATGACACTAAGGTCGGTGGAGTTGTGGATAGTGCCGAAGGATGTTGTAGGGTACAGAGGGACATAGATAGGCTGCAGAGCTGGGCTGAGAGATGGCAAATGGAGTTTAATGCGGAAAAGTGTGAGGTGATTCACTTTGGAAGGAGTAACAGGAATGCAGAGTACTGGGCTAATGGGAAGATTCTTGGTAGTGTAGATGAACAGAGAGATCTTGGTGTCCAGGTACATAAATCCCTGAAAGTTGCTACCCAGGTTAATAGGGCTGTTAAGAAGGCATATGGTGTGTTAGCTTTTATTAGTAGGGGGATCGAGTTTCGGAGCCACGAGGTCATGCTGCAGCTGTACAAAACTCTGGTGAGACCGCACCTGGAGTATTGCGTGCAGTTCTGGTCACCGCATTATAGGAAGAATGTGGAAGCTATGGAAAGGGTGCAGAGGAGATTTACTAGGATGTTGCCTGGTATGGAGGGAAGGTCTTACGAGGAAAGGCTGAGGGACTTGAGGTTGTTTTCGTTGGAGAGAAGGAGGAGGAGAGGTGACTTAATAGAGACATATAAGATAATCAGAGGGTTAGATAGGGTGGATAGTGAGAGTCTTTTTCCTCGGATGGTGATGGCAAACACGAGGGGACATAGCTTCAAGTTGAGGGGTGATAGATATAGGACAGATGTTAGAGGTAGTTTCTTTACTCAGAGTAGTAGGGGCGTGGAACGCCCTGCCTGCAGCAGTAGTAGACTCGCCAACTTTAAGGGCATTTAAGTGGTCATTGGATAGACATATGGATGAAAATGGAATAGTGTAGGTCAGATGGTTTCACAGGTCGGCGCAACATCGAGGGCCGAAGGGCCTGTACTGCGCTGTAATGTTCTAATGTTCTAAAAAAAGATACAGACCCTTAGAAAATAGGCGACATGTTTAGATAGAGGATCTGGATCGGCGCAGGCTTGGAGGGCCGAAGGGCCTGTTCGTGTGCTGTAATTTTCTTTGTTCTTTGTAATACAGAGCATAACAGGAACCCCAGATGTAGAAACTTCAAAAGCATTATTTAGAAAATGTTTCCTGGTGACTGTGCAAATACAGAGTTGCAGTCCTAGCCACTGAGGAAATTATTTAACTGGAGTAACAAAATTAAAGTGTAGTTGCTTGAACTACTTCTATATGTCCTCTGTTACCACCCAAAAAATAATGGAAATTGAGCACATGGTAGTAACTTTGCAAAATTACCCAATTAGTTTTATTTTTAAACACATGGGCACTAAGCCAACGATACAAAAGTGAATTTGGAAAATGGTCTTACCCGACAGTTACCATGGTTCACTGCAGATTCTGTTTTTATCCTCTTCAGTTTCATAGGAATTAAATGGGATGCCACAGATTCCTCCAGATGTTTACTCCTCTTTTCTAGCAAGCAACTGTAGCAGTGCAAGGCAGGCAGAAATAATAGAGTAAAAAGCCAACCTACACAGTTTTGTGGCACAAACATGGATAGTACTCCACATGATAGATACAGAAACTTGTTCCTACCTAGGTCAGTTACCATTTTCTAGTTAATACATGTTGCAACTAATAGTCCTATATTAGAATTTTACTAATAATATTTATTGGGACAAGGACCATGAAAGACTCCAGCACATACAATAGGCAAGCAAAGTATGCATTTCAAAGTAGAGAAATTTGAAATAATAAATTTTGAAATCAATAGGTGATGCAAGTACACCTTAAGCAGCAATTAATATTTTAAATGGTACAGAGCAACAGAGGGACCTTGGTGTGCAGATCAAAGGTCAATAAAGGTGGCAGTTCAAATAGATAAGCCACAAAAAAGACCAACAGAACTGTATCTAGTAACAAAAATACAAAGGCATGCAATCATTCTGAATTTGCACAAGACATCTATTAGGCTGCAGCTGGAGTATTATGTACAGTTATGGGCATCTCTTTATAGGAAGGATGAATAAGATAGTTTACATTCACATGCATGTTAACAGGGATGGGGAGAGGGTTAGTTATTAGGAGATTCTTGAGAAATTAAGGGTTTTTCACTGGAGCTGAGCAGGTTAGAGGATCACCCATTAGAGGTCTAAGATTCAGAAAGCCAGGTAGTGAAGTCAAAAATCAAGAAGCAGTTGAGTCATGTGATGGATAGTTCTAATACTTTTCAGATCCATATTTAGTGACTTATTAGAGCAACCTGCAATCAGGTGCTTTAATTTCCTCAGTACTACATGCTTTGATTTGCTCGCAGTTCTTGCTTTATATCCTATGCAGCTAAAACTACAATGATTAGTGAAAAGGAAACTGAGCAGTGCAATGTGCTGAAGCAAGGAGGTAGGGGGAAAAAAATCAATGGTGATGTTATTGCTGTAAGACTGATCGGATAAATAGCAATATATTGTTTCCATTGGTCAGCCAGATGGCAACAAGAGGGGACAAACATACGATCATCACAAAAATAATTAAAGGGGCAATTAGAGAAAGTGAAGTTTGAGGATGGTCAAAATTTGGAATTGTCTGCCACGAACCGTTGTTGAAGTAGATTCCTTGTACATTCAAAAGATAATTAGATAGGTGCTTGAGAAAAGAATATTGACTGTTACAGGAAGTGATCTGAAAGTAGAATTAGACTAGCAGACAAACGGTAGCATGACTAGATGGCCCGCTTCATGCTGCAACATTCTATGACGCTACACAGGAGTGGAATATCTAATACATCATAGACGCAGAGCTTGTTAGCAAATGAATTGGCAATTATTTCTTGAACATGCAGTGATGTCAGTTTTAAATACCCTTTCACAATGGCTACGACATAGGTGGTTGTACGTCAGCTTAATACACAATATTGGAATAAAATTAATAATGGAGACACCTTACTTTAGTTTAAAATGAAACAGTGGGAATTACAACTTAATTACACCTATATTTTTATATTACTTATAATCCTGTACAAATAGGAAGCAGTGACTTGAAACCTGCTTTAAAACATCAACAACCTGCAATTATATAGCACCTTTAACAAATAAAACATCTTAAGGTGCTTTGCAAGTGTCAAAAAAAAAGAAAAATTGGCATGGAGCCACTTTTGGAGCTATTCGGCCAAATGACCAAAAACTTGATCAAAGAGGTGGGTTTAAAGGAGTGTCTTAAAAGAGGAAAGAAGCGGAGAGATTTCGGGAGGGAATTCCATAGCTTAAGGCCTAGGTGGCAGCAGAAGACATAGCCGCCAATGGTAGAGTGATTAAGATCGGGAATGCCCAAGAGGCCACAATTGGCAGAGTGCAGAGATCTCAGGGGGCTGTAAGGTTAGAGAAGATCACAGAGATAGGGAGGGGTGAAACAATGGAGGGATTTGAAAACAAAGATGAGAATTATAAAATCAAGGCTTTGCTTAACTGGGAGCTAATGTAGATCAGCAAGCAGAGGGGAGATGGTTGAGCAGAACGTGATGCAAGTTCAAATACGGGAAGCAGAGTTTTGAATAAACTCAAGTTTGTGGAGGGTAGAACTAGGTAGGCTAGCCAGGAGTGCATTAGTTTTTTTTTAGTTTAGAGATACAGCACTGAAACAGGCCCTTCGGCCCACCGGGCCTGTGCCGACCATCAACCACCCATTTATACTAATCCTACACTAATCCCAGACACAGGAAGAACTTGCAAACTCCACACAGGCAGTACCCAGAATTGAACCCGGGTCGCTGCGGTGCTAACCACTGCGCCACTGTGCCGCCCATTGAAATAGCCAAGTCTAAAAGTAACAAAGGATGTGGGTTTCAGCAGCAGATGCAGCAAGGCAGAGTCAGAAAATATTAGAGGTGGAAATAGATGGCGATGGTGTGGATATGTGGTTGGAGGCTTATTTTGGGGTCAAATATAACACTAAGGTTACAAAGAGCCTGGTTCAGCCACAGACAGATGCCAGGGAGATGAATGGAGCCAGTAGCAAGGATCAGAGTTTGTGGCAAGGGTATGGAATTTGTGACGGGAACCGAAGACAATGGCTTCTGTCTTCCCAATGTTTAGTTGTAGGAAATTTCTACTTATCCAATACTGGATGTTGACAAGCAGTCTGACTGTTTAGAGACACTGGAGAGGTCAAGAGAGGTGTTGAAACTGCTGTTATAGTTTAAGACATCAACTGAACCATTTGATCAAGGACAATTTACTCTGTTATGAGTTATTTACTAGCAGCTTACATATTATTTGTTAGCATTAAAAACCTTTTCTTCCATAAAAAGAATGTGGAATTTACACTGAATTTGCAAAGAGTGAAATATATAGCAATTAGAAAGAAAATATTCAAGTCTTCTGCCTATATATCAAGTAACTAATAAAAACACTCAAGGTTACACATCTTACATTTTATTTAAACACTATGATTTAAGAGCCTAGGATGCAAGTTCTTTCATTTGTATGTCTCTCAACAGCACAGCAATCTTAAAATTCCTTACAAAATTTTTTAATACAAAATGTACATGAAATTACAAGGCTCTGTAAACATCTGCAAAACAGTTGACTTAGCCTGTAGTAGTTTTGCTCCTTCTACAAAACGTACAATTGTTGAACAAATCCAACGATTAGGAATGACATCTGTTTTGAGTATCAAAAATAGAGTTTTAAAGCAAGTGTTCACACCAGCAAATGAAAGTTTTTATTCTTTGGTTAAAAAAAAGGATGACAGTTCCATTGACACAGTAATGTTTTCCCAAGGATGAACATAATTGCACTGAAGCCAGTTTCAGTTCCAAATTATACAATCCTATTCCATCCTTTTTGTAACTAACATGATTATAATCCAGTACCCTTAATGTAGTTTATTTTACTGAAATGAAACCACAGTTCATTGAAATTTACAGATATTTTTTCTTGCAGTTTTTGAACAAAATAAGAATTAAGGCTTTCCTACAGCTTTTCAAACATTCTATACAAAGTCAGGAAACATTTTTTGAAATACACATAGTATAGAGGGTACCACACATATCAGCTTATTTCTTTTTTGTGCATGCCACCAACAGGTCAAAACCCCAATGCGCTGTTTACAAACCTGAATTTGTGTAGCCTAATTAGTCTGTGCTTTTACAACAAATGATTGAAACAACTGAGATTCACTTCTACACTCCTATGAAAGATTTAAAGCAATAAACTGAAGTTTTATTAAGACCCTTGTATGTAATCGTTGACAAAGCAGATACATAGAAGAAAAGTGGTTGTCCACAGCTATAGGTTTTTTAGGATTTTATTTTATTTTTTTAAAAAGCAGTTCTAGAATTTCAACATCTTCAGGCGACAAGGTTATTTGAAGGCATCAGGAGGTTCAGTGCATAGGATTTTCTGGGGTTTGTACGGGCTTCCGTACACTAGTACAGTACAGCTTCATAAGTCACTCCAAAGGATTTGCAAAGAAAACTCAGATGGTATGCCAGTCATTACAAACTCCACATGCTATGATATCCAAGGTCAAAAGCTAAGGCAGGAAAACAGTTTTTAAGTTTTTATAGATTTCTTTATGCAGTAAGTGCTAGATATATTGTGAAATAAAACATGCCTGAACAATATATGGTACTGGTTCAGTATAGGAAGATGAAAGCAACTGAACCTTTCGCTACCACATAAGCGCCATCTGACATTAAGAGTGATATTCAGCTCAGAGCTTCCTATTAGGGAGAGCAGTGGCATTAAAAAATTATCCTGCTCAGTTAACCATTTTATATATTTTTTTAGAATAATGGTTTTAACGGTATCTAACCAAGCAATATAATAATAATTATTTGGCAGTTAAAAGGTCAACCCTAAACTCAAAAACTCACAACATAAAGACTCCCAATTAACTACGAATAGGACTTTTCACTGGTCCCAAAGCAATCTGAATTGTGTTCAGACATATGCTTTTCTTTTATGATGGGCAGTAAAATTAAACATTCTCATGTGTTGTTCTTAAATTCCTCATGTATGGTGCAGATTAATTTTGCATTTAACAAGCAGTTTCAGAAGCATGACAAGCAAATAAAAAACAGAATTTATTACGCTGACAAAAATAAAAGCAACCTTTGTTTCAGCTTTTATATTACATCATCCCCTGCCTCGGTCTTTAAACTGCATTTATGCTATTTCATAAAACAGCCTCAGAGTGTGCTTCAACAGATACAAACTGGCCTATGAATGGAGTTGCAGCATTTGTATTCAATTTGTTTTTATTTTAAATATTTAGACTGGTATCCTGTATCAGTGACAATTGCATTGTTTTTATAAATAGTTGATTAGGGATGCTAAGAGGCTGTTAATAAGGTGCCAAACAGGATTTCAGCTATTAAGTGCCAGTTCTTTGTATACTGCATAATTTCACTGGGATGAAAAACACATAAGGTGTCTCTCAATATTTCCACTGTACCAAAAGCAATGCTATAAATTATAGGTACAAATACAATCATTTTAAATGTAAACCAGAATATATCTAGTCTAAAGAATCCTAATCATAAATCAGATTACCAGCACTGCTGTGTGAATAAAACACTAGTTTCCTTCCCACTGTCCATTTTGCACACACAGCTTATATGACAGCTTCTTTGTAGGACCTGCTTGATTTTGTCAGCTAGTGGAGATACAGGAGTTACATAGGCTATTGCAAATGACCAAAACACTTTAAAAGCACTTGAAATCCTCTGCAAACTTTAGTTATTTAACTTATTGCATTTCAATGACTTCAACTTAAATCCTGTACATAGTAAAAGTTACTTATTCCAGGAGCTCCATTACAAAATGGATCAGTTCTATGAAAGCTTATGACAAATTCTAAAAGCTAAATTAGTAAGGCGCTTGTATTTGTGCTAACTTAAAGTGTAGAGAAACGTACCTACAAAGTTTCAAAAACCCCTTGAATTTGGAATGTTGTGTGCCCCTCCTTCCTTGACCACATATTTCCATGATGGAATGGTCTGTCGAATCTACAAGATACCATTTTAAGTTTAGAAACAAATGCAGTACTACATTTGGCTTTGCTTCCTACTAACAAAGAATTGTTAGTCATTTTACATGACGGCTTCCATGACATTGGCTACACTGGACTGGCTTTCTTGTCTCTGGAAGTTTTCATTTTCAAGAACCTTTGCACAGCCTACAAGCTTAAGCACTCTTCAGGATGACAAAATGCAGAATATGTTACTACTGACAGCATTTCTTTTATCATCCATTTATATTACCACCAAAGTATTGACCTTACTAAACCCCTTTTTAGCTTAAAATATGCGTAATATTTACAGTAGATACTACAGCAGAAAATCCTCTTAATTGTGGAAAAAAAACACGATTCGTATACTGTATATTACTTGAATTAATCTACTAAAGGAGAGCCACCTCTCTAAATGCATTCCTAATGTAGATTAAAGTCACTTATATGTTTTTTCAGAAATATTTGCCTGTTGTAGTGAAATGCAGGTAACAGGAGACGACATTTGTCGAGCATTACGATGTGGGACTGACACCGTATGGTTCAGTTTCAGTATAGAACTGCAGCACCCTGTATAGGAACTACGCAAAGATCCACTGTTCCAGTTTATAAAGGCCACAATGTTGGAAGCACAACAATTTTTTTCTTTGAGGGGGGTGGCGGCGGGAAGGGGTTGATGTTGGGCATCAGTCTGGTGAAAAACAGCAAGACAACAGAAGACGTGGTGTTTGTAATCGACATCAGACTCCCTCAGGTATTCCACTTTCCAAAGCTCCAGGGCAGACACACTGTGATTGGGCATGCACTGCTGTTGCACGAGAAGTTGGAATCTGTGACATATCTCTTCCTATAATTTCATTCACTAGAAAGAAAAAAAAAGAGTCATTTCTAGGTATAGATGATAACTAAGGCATAGAAATTGCCACAATCATAAAAAGTTAAGTATAGCATTCAGAATTATGCACATGTATTTTAGTAGACATTTTTACAAATCAAATCATTACATAATTAATTTGAACATTTTGTCCAAACCGGTTTTAAATATTAAACATCACTGGAGGCACTATCTTGAAAAAACTGATTCTAACAGTAAGATGATGAATTGACATCAGCAAACTCATCATTTACCCTAGTGCTGCATGCTACCCTCTGTTTTCTCACATTACTAGGTTCATTTAGTCCATTTATATTACACAGTACCACTTCAAGTTGAAATTGATTTTGCAAAGCTCTGGAATTTGAGTAGAGGTGGATTTCAGAGCACTGGTGTAAACACAAAAGCAACTTTCACAAGTCAAGCTTATACAAGTGCAGTTATTTAAGAACTCTTATTTTTCTGACAGTTAACTTTTCCCACTAAGTCCACACAGGTCACTGATGCAAACTTCCTACATTTCTAGCTTGTGCGATGGACTGATTACTCAGCCTATCTGTAGCCACAAAAAGTGCTATTTATGGCTTTTTGAAAAACCATCTTTAGAGTGCAGAGGTAATTGGCACTTGCATTTACAGTACAGCTCCACTGGATTGCATGTGGCCTCACTACTTCAATGGAAAGGTTAAGGGGTGATTTAATTAAAATTTTCACAATATTAAGGGGAGCTGATAGTTGCTCCCAATCTAACCTATTACCACTAGTTGGGGAGTTTATGACTAGGGGGCATTGTTAGAAAAAATTAGGGCTAGACACTTCGGGAGTGAAATTAGGAACAATTCTTCATGAAAGTTTGGAACTCTTTTCTATAAATGGCAATTGATGCTAGATCAATTGTTAATTTTAAAATTAAGCGAAAGATTTTGGTTAGCCAAAAGTATTAAGGGATATAGGGCAAAGGAGAAATATATGGAGTTATGTCACAGATCAGCCATGATTTCTTTGAATGGCGGAACAGGCTCGAGGGGCTAAATGCCCTACTCCTGTTCCTATATTCCTAAATGCAGCATGCCATTTCCCATCTGATCAAGCATCGCTGGTTTAAAAAAAAGTAAATAAATTTAATTTGATTAGAATGGTTTTTAAACTTGCGTTTTTTAAAAAACGCACCCCAATGATTAAAATCACTTCTAGTAACAATTCAATTCTTGAAGGAAAATTTGTGGCTTATGCTAGAGCATGGCTACCCGACCCCGACCAGACCTGACGACACATGTCGGGTCCGGGTCCGGTCTCTCTTGTGTCCAGCATTCAGGGTCGGGCCGGGCCGGGTACAGTGTTGCCTATTGCTCAGGGAGGGAAAGGGAAGTAAGCTTCAAAATTTGAACAGCTGGGACGTCAAGTTGGGAAACGTGCATCCGGACTCCGCACTAGTCTGCCCCCATCCGTACGATTCTGCAGGAATAGCCTGCTGCCGGAACGGAGGATCACAATATTTGGACAAGGTACAGCACAACCTCTGATATAATTAACTTCATTCCGGTAGTCGGGTCGGGCGCAGGAAAAAAAATCAAAGGACTCAGGCCCAGGTCGGGTTTCAATTGCATACCTGAGCAGGCCTTTAGTTCATGCTGCAAGTACACAGGAACATGTTTAACATGCTATTCTAATGAGAACTTAAGGCATCTTTAGTATTTATTAAGAATCAGTGTACAACAGCTGGTCAAGTCTGAGTTATTAGTAAGTTTACAGCAATTCAAACAGATAAACAAATATTAGCAAGAAATCTGAGGCTTTAAAAAAGACAAAATCTTGCATTATTTACCTAGAAAAGAAAAAAATAATTACTATGAAAAATTCAGTAGAAGCATTATAGAAATCTTCCTGCCCATTGAATTCTTGACCAAATGGAACTTGATGTTTTTCCTTTTAAGAAAGTTAATACATTTTAATCAAAAATGGAGATCATAAAGATTAAATATTTATGTCTATAAAGTCAATGACTAATACTTTCACAAACATAAATCTACATATATTACAGAACAATTTTCTACTGACCACTGCTGTAGAGCATCAGGACAATTTGTTTCTGTACTGAGTGGACCAATCTACTCTTTCATTACATGCTTTGTGGCTTTCAGAGGAAACAGTAGGGTGTTGTAGACAAGGGTACAGATAAAGATGTCAATTCTTTGAATCAATGAGTGTAGGTGGTTGAAAACAAGCCAATGACGTCAGTGTGTTGCATTTTTTATGGTCAGTTGAGGCCAAATGAAGTAAAATGTAATTGTTCTGGGGGGTAAATTTGTTATACAAACTTAAAATGCTATGCACTGAAAAAAATTATACACTTAATGTGCATCAAGTTAATCAAATGAGCCACAAACATGCGATTGGAGTTATGCTGAAACTTTCTATCACTAAAAATATAAAAACTTGAGAAATATTTTGCATTAAGAACAGACTTTTGGAAAAGATTACAAGTCTATGCGTTACTTCAGCTTTGTTTTTTTTCTTTTGGGCCTCCTTATCTCGAGAGACAATGGATACGCGCCTGGAGGTGGTCAGTGGTTTGTGAAGCAGCGCCTGGAGTGGCTATAAAGGCCAATTCTGGAGTGACAGGCTCTTCCACAGGTGCTGCAGAGAAATTTGTTTGTTGGGGCTGTTGCACAGTTGGCTCTCCCCTTGCGCCTCTGTCTTTTATCCTGCCAACTACTAAGTCTCTTCGACTCGCCACAATTTAGCCCTGTCTTTATGGCTGCCCGCCAGCTCTGGCGAATGCTGGCAACTGACTCCCACGACTTGTGATCAATGTCACACGATTTCATGTCGCGTTTGCAGACGTCTTTATAACGGAGACATGGACGGCCGGTGGGTCTGATACCAGTGGCGAGCTCGCTGTACAATGTGTCTTTGGGGATCCTGCCATCTTCCATGCGGCTCACATGGCCAAGCCATCTCAAGCGCCGCTGACTCAGTAGTGTGTATAAGCTGGGGATGTTGGCCGCTTCAAGGACTTCTGTGTTGGAGATATAGTCCTGCCACCTGATGCCAAGTATTCTCCGAAGGCAGCGAAGATGGAATGAATTGAGACGTCGCTCTTGGCTGGCATACGTTGTCCAGGCCTCGCTGCCGTAGAGCAAGGTACTGAGGACACAGGCCTGATACACTCGGACTTTTGTGTTCCGTGTCAGTGCGCCATTTTCCCACACTCTCTTGGCCAGTCTGAACATAGCAGTGGAAGCCTTACCCATGCGCTTGTTGATTTCTGCATCTAGAGACAGGTTACTGGTGATAGTTGAGCCTAGGTAGGTGAACTCTTGAACCACTTCCAGAGCGTGGTCGCCAATATTGATGGATGGAGCATTTCTGACATCCTGCCCCATGATGTTCGTTTTCTTGAGGCTGATGGTTAGGCCAAATTCATTGCAGGCAGACGCAAACCTGTCGATGAGACTCTGCAGGCATTCTTCAGTGTGAGATGTTAAAGCAGCATCGTCAGCAAAGAGGAGTTCTCTGATGAGGACTTTCCGTACTTTGGACTTCGCTCTTAGACGGGCAAGGTTGAACAACCTGCCCCCTGATCTTGTGTGGAGGAAAATTCCTTCTTCAGAGGATTTGAACGCATGTGAAAGCAGCAGGGAGAAGAAAATCCCAAAAAGTGTGGGTGCGAGAACACAGCCCTGTTTCACACCACTCAGGATAGGAAAGGGCTCTGATGAGGAGCCACCATGTTGAATTGTGCCTTTCATATTGTCATGGAATGAGGTGATGATACTTAGTAGCTTTGGTGGACATCCGATCTTTTCTAGTAGTCTGAAGAGACCACGTCTGCTGACGAGGTCAAAGGCTTTGGTGAGATCAATGAAAGCAATGTAGAGGGGCATCTGTTGTTCACGGCATTTCTCCTGTATCTGACGAAGGGAGAACAGCATGTCAATAGTCGATCTCTCTGCACGAAAGCCACACTGTGCCTCAGGGTAGACGCGCTCGGCCAGCTTCTGGAGCCTGTTCAGAGCGACTCGAGCAAAGACTTTCCCCACTATGCTGAGCAGGGAGATTCCACGGTAGTTGTTGCAGTCACCGCGGTCACCTTTGTTTTTATAGAGGGTGATGATGTTGGCATCGCGCATGTCCTGGGGTACTGCTCCCTCGTCCCAGCACAGGCATAGCAGTTCATATTTTGCATTAAGAACAGACTTTTGGAAAAGATTACAAGTCTATGCGTTACTTCAGCTTTGTTTAATACATTAGGAATACTACAATACTTCTATTTTCTAATTGTGAAAGCATGCCTCCTGTCCACTATGCTTCAAATCCAATTAAAAAGTGTATTCTAGTTAGGCGCATTCGAGAATACAGCCCAAGGGGAGAATAATATTGTTAGATAAGAGTAGTGTAATTGCTTTACAACTTGGAATGGAACTAGTGAATATTTCATTCAGTTTGTTCATTTGAACAAAGATTATAATGGCTCACGTGTCGACAATGCTTGCCATCAACTGATGAAGAATTAGAACTCATTTCAAAAATCTAATTTCATGAAATAGGTTGATTGCGAAGGCTCTGCAAATAGCAGATTTGAGTGCCATATAAAATCCCACATTCTTTGAATGAGTCTCATGGATACAGCTCAATAATTACATCTATATCTACTAATGGTCATAATGATGTCCAGCAGGGGAACCAGAAAAGTACACAACGACACTTCATCTCATCTCTCCATCTGTCTTCTATATGATCAAAAAACATTCATTCTAAACATAGCACAAGACTTAAGTATCTGCCTGTAACGTAGGCGCCCACCTGCCACGAATGGGGCACATATATTTCACCACATGGACATTAAATTTTAAAATTGTTGCTGGGAAGGAAAGAAAGCCTATTACAAGGGATTGCCAAGCCCGAGTGGAAAGACATTTGCATAGTAACAGTGTTTGGAAAGGACAAAGGGGCCACTCCCTGCTCCCCCAATACACAGAACACGTGGTCAGACCAGTTTAGTCACATGACTAACTGGCTGTCCGAGTTTTTTTAATTTGAACTTGCCACAGAGAATTTGAACTCAGAAAGCTGTTTGCTCCTGGACTGAAAAGATCGCTCTCTGTCTGCTCCCATCTCTTTCTCAGGGAACTGAAGACCATTGAAGAAACATAAACCCCAAGAGAGGAGAGTCTCCTACAGTGCACAAGGTTTCAGAATAATACTAGGCCCCAACGAAAAGCAAGAATTACCTACAAGCAAGAACCACCTACAAAAGGACTAGTGAGCTAGAAGCACAGTAACAAGAAACTCTTCTGATATTGCCTCAAACCTCTCCACTATTTTTCTTATGCTCTTTTCTGTCTCTATTTGCATGTGCGTATTGCGTACGCATGCTAGCGTGTAGCGCAGCGTATATCCGTAAGCATTAATTGAATTAGAGTTGAAGTTTACGTTTTAATAAATTTCACTTTTCTTCTTTAAACCTAAGGCGGCCTGTTGGTGCTCATTTCTTTGCCTTATAATTGGAAAGCGGTGAACAAGGATTCACCAAGAGGGAGCTCAAAACACTTTCAAAATTGAAACCCAGGTACAATACAGACCAGGTGAAGGCAGAAAGAGACCCCTTGACACGTTTCTCGCCTGGTTGTAACGGAAATTTGGGTGCTCGTGACCAGAATTTTACCCGTAGACAAACGACAGAAATTGGAAGTGGGAAGCCAAATTGTTACCAATCAAAAAAGAGCAAGATTAATATGGGTTTTCTTGTGGTTGTGTGTGATTGAATACTAACATGTCTGCAACTGAAGCGAGTAGCTCTCCAAGCCAGGGTGAAGTAACTTGGGATAAGTCTATGGAGGAGTTGAGGAAAATGGCTGAGCTGTGTGGGATCACTGTACATGGCAAAGCTAGGAAGTCTGAACTCCTAAGGCCAACCATTTTTCCCTTGAATCTGAAGAGGCAGAAACAGGATTAGAAGCAGACTCCGACAGGGTATTGTTAGCAAAGGTACAACTGGAACAGAGGAAACTTGAATTTGAGTAAAGAGAGAGGGAGAAAGAAAGAGCCTTCCAGAAGGAATGTGGAACAATTGAAAGGCAGGAGAGAGAGAGGGAGAAAGAATATTCCAGAAGGAATGTGAAGAAAGAGAGTTGAAGTGGCTTGAGTTAACTAGGGGGCGACAGAGTAACTCCAGTGAAAGCATGGCCAATATGGAGGAGCAGAATTCAGGGCTGGGTCCAAAATTGTTAAAACTTGCTCAATTAATTCCAAAATTCAATTAGGAAGATGTGAAAGCGCTGTTTGTGTCTTTTGAGAAACTAGCAAGGCAGCTAAAATGGCCAGCTGAGACCTGGTCTCTTTTAATACAAGGCAAGCTAACTCGAAAAGCCCTCGAGGTTTATTCCTTGTTGCCAGATGAGAGTTCATCAAATCATGAACTGACTAAAAATGCTATCCTCGGGGCATATGAAATAGTACCCGAAGCCTACCGCCAAAAGTTTAGAGCCCTCAAATAGTAAGCTAATAAAACTTATCTGGAGTTTGAAAGAAGAAAGAAGCTGGCTTTTGACCAGTGACAGAGGGCTGTTAAAATACAGCTCAGCTATGAGCATCTCAGGGAAGTAATTTTGTTACAGGAATTTAAAAACGTTCTCCCACTCACAATAAAGACCCATGTAGAGCAGCAGTGGGTTCAGGGAGCCCGGCAAGTGGCCCTTCTGGCCAATGAGTTTGCTTTAATTTATAAGTCAGTTTCCCAGGGAGAACCTTTCCTAATCAGCCCCACAAATCCAAAAAGGACAAAGGTTGGGAAGATGATCTCTGCCCAGGCAGTCCTGGGAGAGAAAGGAAAGCAGGAGACACAAGGGGCCCTCCTCCAGCCAAAAAGGAAGGTGCTGTGAGCAGCTGTGAGACCCAGAGACCTATGTGCTTCCATTGTAATAAAGCAGGGCATTTAAAAGCTGACTGCTCGAAACTAAAGGGGAAACTAGTGGGGGTAATCAGGGCACACCCGCTCGGTGAAGACGGGGAACTGATGCAAAGCACAGCAGAACAAGCTGCAGTAAGAGTGCAACCCAGGAAGCTTACTGCGGCCAGTGCAGGAACAAGGTTTCAGAAGCCCCACGAAAAGCAAGAATTACCGACAAGCAAGAACTACCTACAAAAGGACAAGTAGTGAGCTAGGAGCACAGTAGCAAGAAACTCTTCAGAGATTGCCTCAAACCTCTCCACTATTTTTCTTCTGCTCTTTTCTGTCTCTATTTGCATGTGCGTGTCGTGTATGCATGCTATCATGGGGCGTGGCACGTATCCATAGGCATTAACCGAATTAGAGTTTAAGTTTATGTTTTAATAAATTTTACTTTTGTTCTTTAAACCTAAGAAGGCCTGTTTGCGCTCATTTCTTTGCCTTATAATTGGAAAGCGGTGAACAAGGATTCACCAAGGAGGAGCTAAAAACACTGTTTAAAAATTAAAACCCTGTCACAATAAGATCAGGTGAAGGCTGAAAGACACCCCTAGACACCTTTCGCACCTGGTCGTAACATTGCCATAGAACTTAAAATATCTTTTTGGCTTGAACCTGACCATAGCGATAATGTTAGAAGATATTTGACCACATATTGTTCATGTGAACCACTCAGATGTCGAAAACACTAGGTCATAATTAGTAAATGACACTGCCACGCAATAGATTAGAGTATCTGCATTTTGGAACACAAGACCTGCCAAAAATTAAGCCCTTGATTTTAGCTATGTCAGAGCCAAAGTACCATATGGTGATCAAACTCTCAAAGAAAAAAAGGATGGCAAACGCTGACATTGGAGAAAGCTCAGATGATCTCAAGCTCAAGTGGACAGAAGAGCCTTTACAAAGGAAAGACAGAAAAGGAAACTTGATGCTTCATTTCATATTCTGCTAAGATGTTATTAACTCCATCTTGCAATTTTTATAATTGCTGCATGGATGATCTATCATACGTATTTAAAATGTAAGAGAAGGCAATGATTGAAAAAAAAAAGCTGATCCTGAAATAAGAATTATCTGAAATTTAATCTCAGCTTTATTTTATATCATTACCAATTTTCTCCTCTTTCTTCAGCCCTCATCCCAGCCCCCACGCCCCCAAAATACTGATTCCCAGTTATGGAAATTCTTCATGGGTACTAGGCGCTGCCCCATGGTACCGCTCCTAAATGGCCACTACTGACATTGATACCGACAGTGAATGTGAGTAGACTATTCAACCACATGGCCCAACACAGAAAAGCCAAATTTCTATCTTAATCAATATCCACGCACAGGCACTTTTCAACAGAAATTAGTGAATAATGATCAGGTGAGAACTCTGCTTTTTTCCCTTATGGTCCAAGAAAGTCCAGGTCAGCAACCGTTGCTTCCTCTATCAATTTAGTATTTTATAGATATGGTAGGTAATAAGGGAACTATTACCATAAATGACAGAAACTGTAACAATGACGCATGAAGAGCAAATCCTTTTAGATCTCCCTACATGATCTGAATGCATTTCATTAATGGTAGTGTTTAAATATTAATTAAATTCTAAGCATTGTAAACATAGAGAGAGCACCTTCATTGGGTTTTAAAAAACATACTTTAAATACCCAGATGATAAAAATAAACTTGGATTAAAGTCTGTGGATAGTTGTATGGTAAACTGTATTTAGACAGGGCACAATGGAGTCACAAGACCGTGAATAATATTTGGTCTGGTCTGTGTGAACATGGCATGTTTATACGACGTCAGGGCTTAATGTGATTGCGAGGCTGAATTCAGAAGAGCCATGCTATTTACATTTCAAATCCTTAGCAGCGCAACTCCACAGAAGCTCTGTTCATTCCTTTTTGTGCCATATAGTCTAATAAGTTGTGGGAGTTTGTGCTGAAAAATTGAAATTTCCAATAATTTAAATTAAGTGTCTTGGAATTAAAAAAGGAGTAAACTGTATATAATGACACCAATTAAATGTTTAGGCCACAATGATGATTCATTTTGTGGGAAACACTTCACTCTGTAGACGTTCTGCATTGTTCCTTGTGATAAACTATCCTTGG
The DNA here is from genome assembly GCF_036365525.1 of Heterodontus francisci. Taxonomy (NCBI): domain Eukaryota; kingdom Metazoa; phylum Chordata; class Chondrichthyes; order Heterodontiformes; family Heterodontidae; genus Heterodontus; species Heterodontus francisci. The sequence continues at coordinate 61,051,823 of NC_090387.1, read as the reverse complement.
TACTGTTGGATCGCCTCTTGTTCTGGAAAACGGCCCCAACAATAACTGAATGAGTTGTCTTCTCATGGAGATGCCCTCGTGCAGTTGAAGATGTTATAAAGTTTTGATCTACAAGTCAGTCAGGTGCTGTGCTAACGGAGCCAAAATCATGTAACATTCATATAGGGGCAGGGGAATATTCTTGCCTGTTTGTTGATACTATAAACCATAGTTACATTGTCCGTACATATCCTGTCTTTTCTGAACTATGTCCTTGTGCTAGGTCAGCAGTCACACAAATCATCCTTCCATTCTGTGCATGTCAGGAGTATTATGGGGGCCAATCACAGACCCTCCAGGGTTCCTCATTCAGAAAGGGAGATAGTCAACACAATTGGATGGTGAAGAGGGCTGCGGAGATGATAGCAGCACATTTGAGCTGCGACCATCAGAGGAGGTAACTTGGTTCATTTCAGCTGGCTAAGAGCTATTAAAAGATGCACATATTTAAATGTTCTGCAATATCATCTTTGCATTTCTACTTGGGTGACTTGCGGCAAAATAGATTATTTTACTAAAGTTTTCTTGAATAACGTGAATCAAATAAAATTGACATGTCTCAATAACCGTAAAACAAATTTTGCCACTGTGACATTTCAAAAAGTCAGAAATTGAACAGCTCAATGGGTCATTTTCGAATGTCCAATTTTGACACAAGTTTCCTTCTCAGAGCGATAGCCCCACTTAGCTAAGTTCAGAAAACTTGTTACAGGTTGACTTGGCGAACCCCACATGTGTGCAGGAGTACTGAATGCCAACCATACAATTTTCCAGCAATTAAAGAGCACTGACAGCTTTCTGCTGCATGGGTAATTAGGACCACCTGACCAGATACAGCACTGGATTGTATGGTTATTTGCAGCCAACTGAGGAGAATCACAGCCTCCTGTATTATTTCTACATCTCCAAATCACAATCATGAGCCAGACTGGTTGGCTATTCAGCAATAATGCTCTGGTGTTGCAAATATTAGAACCAGCACTAGGAAAGATGGCACAACTCACCTTAATGGATGGAATTTGTTGTCCTGCCACGCAGAAAATAGCAGCCACCCCACATGGGAGCCGCGCCGCCGCGTAGCCACTTAACATATTGAAGACAACTGCAACCCCCCCCCCCCGCCCCACCCCCCAATCATGTGGCTGGGGCAGCATTGGTGACGCCATTCACAGCGTCATCCAATTTCGGAGCGGGGGCTGGTGTCATTTTTGAAAGGCTGCCAGTCCTGCAAACAGTTCTAAATAATGCAGAGTTGACCGCTTCCCCCCCCATACACTAAATAATGCAGAGTTGACCCCTTCCCCCCATACACTAAATAATGCAGAGTTGACCCCTTCCCCCCATACACGAAATAATGCAGAGTTGACCCCTTCCCCCCATACACTAAATAATGCAGAGTTGACCCCTTCCCCCCATACACTAAATAATGCAGAGTTGACCCCTTCCCCCATACACTAAATAATGCAGAGTTGACCCCTTCCCCCCATACACTAAATAATGCAGAGTTGACCCCTTCCCCCCATACACTAAATAATGCAGAGTTGACCCCATCCCCCCATACACTAAATAATGCAGAGTTGACCCCTTCCCCCCATACACTAAATAATGCAGAGTTGACCCCATCCCCCCATACACTAAATAATGCAGAGTTGACCCCTTCCCCACTTCGGCGCCAGCTTCTCCTGGATGGGAAAGTGAAGGTGTGTGAGTGCCACATGACATGCTCAAAATTGGGAACTGAAGGTAAGATCGTGGGGAATTAAGTTTAAATTTATGCAGAGCGGTATTTTAAATAAGTAGGCTCCCGCAGAGTGGTGGAGGTGCAGCCGCCGCCAGGAAGATCGGGCCCAGCAATCCCGGTGTTGGGCTCCATAGTGGCCACTGCCGCTCCAATTCTCTGCATACCCCTCCCACCGCCACGAAACCCAACATCGGCTGGGAACAAAATCCAGCCCAAAATGTGTAACTGTTTTGCTAGCATCCTCCTGACCACACATACTGATACACCCTTTACCCTTTTTATCTTATTTCTGTAAAACATAAAAGTGAAACTATTTGACAGCTGAATGCTTCTGACGTGACATAATTGGTGCTATGCAATTACATTTGTAAATACTTATCTCCATGAGAAATTACACACATATTTCAGTGTATATAAGACAGAAGTCCTTGAAGCGGCCAACATCCCCAGCTTATACACACTACTGAGTCAGCGGCGCTTGAGATGGCTTGGCCATGTGAGCCGCATGGAAGATGGCAGGATCCCCAAAGGCACATTGTACAGCGAGCTCGCCACTGGTATCAGACCCACCGGCCGTCCATGCCTCCGTTATAAAGACGTCTGCAAACGCGACATGAAATCGTGTGACATTGATCACAAGTCGTGGGAGTCAGTTGCCAGCATTCGCCAGAGCTGGCGGGCAGCCATAAAGACAGGGCTAAATTGTGGCGAGTCGAAGAGACTTAGTAGTTGGCAGGAAAAAAGACAGAGGCGCAAGGGGAGAGCCAACTGTGCAACAGCCCCAACAAACAAATTTCTCTGCAGCACCTGTGGAAGAGCCTGTCACTCCAGAATTGGCCTTTATAGCCACTCCAGGCGCTGCTTCACAAACCACTGACCACCTCCAGGCGCGTATCCATTGTCTCTCGAGATAAGGAGGCCCAAAAGAATATAAATAAAGGGAAAAAATTCTAAGCAAACTTGGTCCAGCAAGCTAACACAATTGCATAAGTGTATACACATTAAAATGTGCAAAATACGAAAACGAAGACATTTCTAACCCTTTCAAAACGGATGGGATTCTTGGAAGGACAAGTGATCCTTCGGAAGATTTTAAAGATTTATTCTGTTTGTAATGTACATCCAGTGGATATGCTTTTAAAGATTTAGCTGCAGGCCAAGTAATTTCAGGTAAAACAGAATATGGAATTTTTTTTACTCTACCAAAGTCACTAGTAAAATGAAAATTATGAATTATTTGAAATTACATTTGAACAGGAGATGCTGTTTTAGAAGGGCTTGTGTGGTGAAAGATAATGAACAAACCCAATAAACCACCTGCAACCCAGGATCCTTTTTATATGTTAGTTTGCTGACTCAAATTTGCTTAATCAACAACCTCTTTTATCCTTTATACACTGTGCATGAAACACCTGCTTCTGCAAAAGCACAGTCAAAGGATGCATTATTGTCAATGCTTCCAAATAGTTGATGAGTGTCAGAAATACATGGCACTGAATCAATAATTGAGTAGCTTGTTAAGCTACAATCATGTTTTCGGTATCTGAGCAAAAATGTAACCCTATTCCCTGTAGGTGAAAATTTTAATCACAAAATACTTAGCTCAATTTAGTTTGCTCACAGTGCACTGTTACTGATGGAAAAATACTAGTCATCCTGTGTTTGTGCCATTAACTCCACCTTTTTAAAATTAAATGAGGAATCCTCCACAGAGGAAATAAATCCACATTTGTGTTTCTATTCTCCTGGGTCCTTTTTGTTATCAACTTAAGCAATATTCACGATGCCGTGCTTCATGTCACTAAGTTGAAGTGATGAAAGAAGGAAAAAAAATTATCTGGTTTTCAACTCTGTTCACTTAAACAACATAGGAAGCTTTTAAGCAGCTATAACTTGGTTTACGGTCACATTTTAAACAATGCAAAATTGATAATGAAGGGCTCTATGGAATAGTGACTTTTACAATATTCAAAGAACATTGCTACAGTCATATCTTATGTTAAATATGGACCAAGAAAATGCTCCTCATTCAGTTGGCTTTCTCCACAACGTAGTTAATTCCAGAGGAAGTAACCAACTAAAGTGATTCAGAATTCAAAAGAAATTCAAAAGACAATCAGGATATCAACCTACCATAGCATTGTTATAATTTTCCTCTGACCAGCTGCATTCCACAGGTGATTTTCAACAAATACCTTCTCTAATCAAACCTCAATACTTTGATTACTTTTTGTTTTTTGATTATATCAAATTAAATATAGCCATTTTTTGGACAGATTATCTGTTGTGTATTGAGAGCTGAAAGTTCTCTTGCTTTGTGAACAAATAAAATTATAAACGATTGAATAGGGTTTGTTCTATTCATATTGCTGTGAACTTTCTCCTTTTTAGAGGAGTTAAACTGTGTTCATGGTTCTCTTTTCAAAGGTTCTATATGATCACCATATTTTCTTCTTTCTGAATGAGACCACCAGTGCTACCATCTGGGATGGAAAGCTCTCCAGTATTCTTCCAATGTGGCCCGAATTATTGCCCTTGCAACCACCACCCCCTGTTCCTTATCTGCACGTTGCCTCTAGACATTATTTCCTGGACAAATGGGGTGTCCTGTTGCTCATAGCGGACAATACTCAGATTTACCTCTCCTCCTATGCTTGACTCCACCAATGTGATTACAACATCAACTCATGGATGAACAATACTGGCAAGACTCGAACTATTTGTTCAGCTTAATCTTTCATTCCAAACCCATTTTTGGATATCTAATCAATTTCAACCCAATGGTATACACCTTGGTTCCTTGTTCAATGTTGGACTTCCAATTTTACATCCAGGCTATCGCCAAAATGATTTACTTGCAGCTCTAGCCCCTCACCATCCAGATCTCACACACATTGCCACTGAGACAGTCAGTCAGTCACTTTTCCCATTTCTGGATTTGACTTCTTCAATGCTTTGTGTGTCAGTCTTCTGAGCTCAACCCTATATAAACTCCAACTTATTCAGAACTTAATTACCCACATCCTATCCCACTCAAAATCCCAGTTCCCATACTCCATCCTCAACAGCCTCCATTGCCTCAATGCACTAGTTTCAAAACTGTCACCTCAATATGAAGATCCCTTTGTAGCATTGCTCCTTCCAACATGTGGAACCTCTTTCCACCCTATGTTTCTGCTTGCAACTCTGGTATATTGTGTTATCCTAGTTCTCCACTCTATCGTTGCCATAGCTTTCCACCATCTTGCCAATAGTCAAACTCTCCTTGATCTCCCACCTTGTTGCATCTCTTCCCCCCTCCCCCTAACAGCACTAGCAAACCTCCCAGCAGGGATGTTGGTCAGCAAACCTCCCAGCAAGGATGTTGGTCATGTTATTGACCATGTTGACCATGTTATGATAAACCTGTATAAAACACTGGTTCAACCTCAATTGGAGTATTGTGTCCAGTTCTGGGAACAACACCTCAGGAAGGATGCGAAGGCATTAGGAGAGGGTGCAGAAAAGGTTCACGAGAATGGTTCCAGAGATGAGGATATCAATCAAATGGATAGATTGGAGAAGCTGGGGCTGTTCTCCTTGGAGAAGAAAAGATTAAGAAGAGATTTGATAGGTGTGTTCAAAATAATGAAGATTCTGGACAGCATAGATAGGAAGAAGCTGTTCCCGTTGGTGGAAGGATCGATAACCAGAGAACATCAATTTAAGGTGATTGACAAAAGGATCAATGGCAACATGAGTAAAAGCTTTTTTACATAGCGAGTGGTTAGGATCTGGAATGCACTGGCCGAGAGTGTAGGGGGTGATGCACAGTCAAATACAGAAGAGAAACTAAGTCAGTCTGGAAGGCGGAGCAAATACAGACCTGTTAAGGCGCAGTGAATAATGCAAGGCTGGACTGCATCTATTTTAACACAAGGAGTCTTACTGGTAAGGCAGATGAATTGAGGGCATTGATTAACACATGGGAATATGATATTATTGCTATCACAGAGACATGGGGTTGAGGGAAGAGCAGGACTGGCAGCTCAATATTCCAGGGTGTAGAATCTTCAGGCGTGACAGGGGAGGGTGTAAAAGAGATGGCATAGCACTGTCGATCAAGGAGTCAATTAGTGCAGTAAGGAAGGATGATATCTTAGAAGGTTCCTCAAATGAGACCATATGGGTAGAACTTAAAAACAAAAAGGGGGCAATCACTTGGTTGGGAGTGTCCTACAGGTCTCCAAACAGTCAGGGAGAGATAGAGCAGATATGTAGGCAAACCTCAGACAGGTGTGGTAATAATAGTAGGGGATTTCAACTTCCCCAATATTAACTGCGATAGTTTTAGTGCAAAAAGCTTAAAGGGGGCGAAATTCTTAAAATGCATACAGGAGAGCTTTTTGAGCCAGCATGTAGAAAGTCCTACAAGAGAAGGGGCAGTACTGGACCTAATCCTAGGGAATGAAGCCGGACAAGTGGTAGAAGTGTCAGTGGGAGAGCATTTCGGGGATAGTGACCATAACTCTAAGATTTAAGGTAGTTATACTAAAAGACAAAGAGGTACCAGAAATAAAAGAACTGAATTAGGGGAAGGCCGATTTCAATATGATAAAACAGGATCTGGCCAAAGTGGACTGGGAGCAGCTACTTGTAGGAAAATCTGCATCAGACCAATGGGAGTCATTCAAAAAGGAAATAGTGAGAGTTCAGGGCCAACATGCTCCCATAAAGGTGAAGGGTAGGACCAACAAGTCCAGGGAACCCTGGATGTCAAGGGATACAGAGAATTGGATAAGGGGAAAAAAAAAAGGAGGCTTATGGCAGATTCAGAGCGCTGAAAACAGCGGAGGCCCTAGAGGAGTATAGAAAGTGTAGGGGGGTACTTAAAGTAATTAGGAGAGCGAAGAGGGGACATGAAAAAACACTGGCGGGCAAGATAAAGGAAAATCCCAAGGCGTTTTATAAGTATGTTAAGAGCAAGAGGACAACCAGGGAAAGAGTAGGGCCCATGAGAAGGACAATGTAGGTATAGAGATCAGGGAGGGGGACTGTGATATACTTGAAGAAATTAGCATTGAAAGAGAAGTAGTATTAGCTGTTTTAGCGGGCTTAAAAGTGGATAAATTCCCAGGCCCAGATGAGATGTATCCCAGGCTGTTATGTGATGCAAGGGAGGAGATAGCAGGGGCTCTGATCCAATTTTCAAATCCTCTCTGGCCACAGGAGAGGTACCAGAGGACTGGGGAACAGCGAATGTGGCACCATTGTTTAAGAAGGGTAGCAGGAATAAACCAGGTAATTACAGGCCAGTGAGTCTAATATCAGTGGTAGGGAAACTATTGGAAAAAATTCTGAGGGACATGATTAATCTCCACTTGGAGAGACAGGGATTAATTAAGGATAGTCAGCACAGCTTTGTCAGGGGGAGATCATGTCTAACAAACTTGATTGAATTTTTCGAGGAGGTGACTAGATGTGTAGATGAGGGTAAAGCAGTTGATGTAGTCTACATGGACTTCAGTAAGGCTTTTGATAAGGTCCCGCATGGGAGATTGGTTAAGAAGTTAAGAGCCCATGGGATCCAAGATTGGCATAGTGGCAGGAGGCAGAGGGCGATGGTTGAGGGTTGTTTTTGCGAGTTGAAGCCTGTGACCAGTGGTGTACTGCAGGGATGGGTGCTGGGACCCTTGCTGTTTGTAGTGTACATTAAATGATTTAGACGTGAATATAGAATGTACGATCAGTAAGTTCGCATATGACACGAAAATTGGTGGTGTATATAGCGAGAAGGAAAGCCTTAGGTTACAGGACGATATAGATGGGCTGGTGAGATGGGCGGAGCAGTGGCAAATGGTTTTTAATCCTGAGAAGTGTGAGGTGATGCATTTTGGGAGGACTAACAAGGCAAGGGAATATACAATGAATGGTAGGACCCTAGGAAGTACAGAGGGTCAGAGGGACCTTGGTGCACTTGTCCATAGATCACTGAAGGCAGCAGCACAGATAGATAAGATGGTTAGGAAGGCATATGGATACCTGCCTTTATTAGCCGAGGCATAGAATATAAGAGCAGGGAGGTTATGATGGAGCTGTATAAAACGCCAATTAGGCCACAACTGGAGTACCGTGTACAGTTCTGGTCACCACACTATAGGAAGGATGTGATTGCACTGGAGAGGGTGCAGAGGAGATTCACCAGGATGTTGCCTGGGCTGGAGCATTTCAGCTATGAAGAGAGACTGGATAGGCTAGGGTTGTTTTCCTTAGAGCAGAGAAGGCTGAGGGGGGACCTGATTGAGGGATACAAAATTATGAGGGGCACTGATTGGATAGATCGGAAGAAACTTTTTCCCTTAGTGGAGGGGCCAATAACCAGGGGGCATAGTTTCAAGGTAAGGGGCAGGAGGTTTAGAGGGGATTTGAGGAAAAAAATTTTTAACCTGAGGGTGGTTGGAATCTGGAACACAGTGCCTGAAGGGGTGGTGGAGGCAGGAACCCTCACAACATTTAAGAAGTACATAAATGAGCACTTGAAATGCCATAGCATACAAGGCTACTGGTCAAGTGCTGGAAAATGGTATTAGAACAGATAGGTGCTTGATGGTGGGCACAGACACGATGGGATGAAGGGCCTTCCTGTGCTGTATAACTCTATGACTCTATCCTTGCTTTTATGCTCTATGCCCCTATTTGTAAGCCCAGGATTCTGTATGCTTTATTAACCACTTTCTCAACTTGCCCTGCCAATTTAAAAGCCCCAGGTCTGTCTGCTCCTGCACCCCCTTTAGAATTGTACCCTTTATTTTATATTGCCTCTCCCCATTCTTCTGACCAAAATTAATCACTTCACACTTCACTGCCACTTACCTGCCCATTCCACCATCCGGTCTTTTGAAGTTTATCACTATTCTACTCACAGTTCACCACACTTCCAAGTTCTGTCTCTTTCGCAAATATTCAAATTGTGCAAGTCTAAGTCAATAATGTATCAAGAAAAGCAAGGTGCCTAACACCAACCCCTTGGGAACCGATTATGATCCACCATCATAAAATCACCAACAAATTAATCAAATCCACTGATTGACCCCAATTTAGGAAACCTAACGGACAAGATTTCACTTTTATAAATTTTACTTTAACACTCAAACCAAAACTAACAAATTAAACCAGAGCACGGTCAATATGTTTACAAATTAACTATCATTTACAACAGAGATGGGTCTCATGGTTTCACTGGGCAGTCCACACTGCATATATGGCACCAAATTAGTCTCTCAGTTCTTCACAGCTCTGAAGTTTCTCAGGTGGATTTTCAGCTCCTTTCTTCAAGGATTTAGTCACAGTTCTTCTTCCGACAGCAGCTCCCTCTCCATCCGAACTTCACAGGTGTGTTCTTCGCCACAAGGCACACTTCTCTAGAACCTCCTCAGCTCTGCTGATGGCGTGGATTTACTAGTCTTCCCTTTATCCAGGTCCTTCACTGACAACCTGTGCACTGTATGGCTGGGTATGGTTGTTCGGCTACTTTAAGTAACAGAAACAGCTCCTGGTTTCATTCTTCACTTTCTTCTGTTTGCCGGCACTCCACTCCTGCCTGATCTGCAGGATCTGGGGAGGTCTCTGTCTCCTTTTATCTGGTTCTAACTAGTGTCAGTTTCCCGAGAAACCTGAAGTTGCTTTGCCAGCTTCTGTGCCAGTTTGGTTTCCGTTTCTGTTTAAATTCTAGTTCCCCTCTCAGTTAGGATCTAAAAAAACAAGATCTGCAACCACGGATTCCATCACAAACCCCAGTATATATCTTTCTCCAGTCCGAACAGCAATTGTTCACCAGTACTTAGTTTACTATCACTCAGCCAATTTCATATCTGTGCTGCTCAGGTGGATTTTTATTTCACGGGTTCTAACTTTGCTGACAAGCCTGTTATGTGGCACTTTATCAAATGCCTTTTGGAAGTCCATATACACATCAACCGCATTTCCCTCATCAACTTTCTGTGACCTCATCAAAAATACTCAAGCAAGTTAGTTAAACACAATTTGCCCTTAACAAATTGTGCTGGCTTTTCTTAATCTACATTTGTTCAAACGACTGTTAATTTTGTCCTGAATTATCGCTTCTAAAAGTTTTCCCTCCACCAAGGTTAAACTGACTGGCCTGTAGTTGCTGGGTTTACCCTTACATCCTTCTTTGAACAAGGGTGTAACATCTGCAATTCTCCAGTCCTCTGGCACCACCCCTATAACTAAGGAGGATTGGAAGATTATGGCCTGTGCCTCTGCAATTTCTACTCTTACTTCCTTCAGTATCCTTAGATGCATTGCATCCGGTCCTCGTAACTTATCAAGTTAAAGTACAGCCAGCCTATCTAATACCTTCTCTATCAATTTGTAGCCCACCCAACATCTCAACTACCTTTTTTCAGTATGACTTAGGCAGCATCTTCTTCCTTGGCAAATTTGGCAGATGCAACATACTCATTTAGTACCTTAGCCATGCCTCCTGTCTCCATTTGTAAAGCTGCTTTTAGGTTCTTAATCAGCACCACTCCTTATTTTACCACCCTTTTTCTATATATATGCCCATAGAAGACTTTTGGATCCCTTTTATGTTACCTGCCGGTCTCTTCACATACTCTCTCTTTACTTCTCATTTCTTTTTTCACTTCCCCTCTGAACCTTCTATACTTAGCCTCGGTCTCAGCTGTATTATCCACCTGACATCGGTCATATGCACCCTTTTTCAGCTTTATCTTACTCTCCATTTCATTTGTCATCCACAGAGCTCTGGATTTGTTTGCCCTACCTTTCCCCCTTATGGGAATATACCTTGACTGTACCCGAACTATCTCCTCTTTAAAGGCAGCCCATTGTTCCATTATAGTTTTGCCTGCCAATCTTTGATTCCAGTTTACGTAGGCCAGATCCATTCTTACCCCATTGAAGGTGGCTCTCCCCCAATTACTCATTTTTACTCTTGATTGCTCCTTGTCCTTCTCCATAGCCAACCTAAACCTTATGATATGATCAGTGCCCCCTAAATGTTCCCCTACTGACACTTGATCCACTTGGCCCACCTCATTCCCCAGAACCAGATCTAGCAATGCCTCCTACCTTGTTGGACTGGAAACAAACATTACACTATTACTATTCTAGCCTATACTAGGATAATTAAAGTCCTCCATTCTAACTAATCTCTTATTTTCTGCAAAATTGTTCCTCTATATATTTCCCACTCGGTGACCAATAGAATACATCCAGCAAAGTAACGGTACCTCTCTTGTTTTATAGTTCTAACCAAATAGATTCTGTCCTTGACCCCTCTAGGACATTCTCCCTCTCCAGCACTATAATGTTCTCATTAATCAGTACTACTAACCCTCCTCCTTTATTTCCTTCCCTATCTTTCCTGAACACCTTGTATCCAGGAATATTTAGTAGCCATTCCTGCCCTGTCTTCAGCCAGGTCTCCATTACAGCCATGACATCTTATTTCCACATGGCTATCTGCGCCTGCAGCTCACCAACTTTATTTACCACACTCCATGCATTCACATACATGCACAATAAACCTAATTCAAACCTTATTGCATTCCCTCTTACTCTACTCCACTAAATACCTTGCTATTTCCTACTCTAGGTCTCTGTCTCTCCCAATTCTCAGTGCACCTTGGTTCTCCTATTATCTCCTCTGAGCACTTTTCAATGGATCATGCTCCTTTTGAAGGCAAGTTACCCAAATTACAAATAACATTCTATATGTGGTTAGATCAATGATCTAAACAAGAAGCTAGCATTTTGACATAAACGCCACTGAATTGCATTTTAGATCTCGATTAGACTTGCCAATAATTTCATACTGACTGGATACTTTCAATGGTGTTTTAAGCACATCAAGATCCTTTTCCTTTGCTAATGGATACTTTTTTTTTTTAAGTACACATTTCATGTTTCATGTTCCAGTGTGTGTAACCTTATGTTTGTCTGCAAATAGTACCCTCCTACATACATAAATATGTTTTGCTCCTATATAAGTTCTTCTCTTTTGCCAGCAGGACGTCATCCCTAGAAAACAAAGTGCATCAATGACTGACAGTTTTTCTTGTACCTGGTGCTTTTTCTTATGGTGGTGACTGTTGCTTTCTTGGCCATTAACATGAGATTCGTTGGGTCTGTATTCACCCATTGCTATCGTATTACAACATGCTAGGAATTCGCTGTTAATAATGCAGAATTTGTGCCTTTCCTGACAGAAATTGTTTTGTACACAGAAGCAAAAGACACTCACAAAATAACCAAAAAGAAAATGGGATCTTTTGTCACCTGTTGTTCTATTTGTTTCCTTTTATGATACCACTATAGAAGCAGCAATGATAGAGGTATACCCACAGTACGGGACACAAAATACTGAGACAACATAACTGTTAAATCTCAGTGGCCATGCTGTCTTCACTTGCAGCATGAAACCATTTTGTTCATCTGTACAATTTCAACACGTTGCTTCTCACTTCCCATGAGCAACTGAAGTACAACTTACACCTCAGTTGCACCATTTTTCCATTTTGTGCTTATTTCCTAATTTTGAAGTTATCTGCATTTAAAAGGTAAAAAACAAATCAAAGCTCTTGCAAAGCAGAAAATAGTTATAATACTTCCTTGTGCAATAAATCAGAGTTGCGACAGTTCATTTTCAAGTAGACAAGCAAAAAAAAAACGAAAAATACTGCGGATGCTGGAAATCTGAAATAAAAACAGCAAGTGTTGGAAATGCACAGCAGGTTTGGCAGCACCTGTGGGGAGAGAAAAAGAGGTAAGATTTCAGGTCTGTGACCTTTCATGCTCCTTTTGAAGGCAAGTTACCCAAATTGCAAATACCATTCCATATGTGGTTAGATCAATGATTTAAACAAGAAGAATGCATTTTTTGACATACTTAAACGCCACTGTTTGCATTTTAGATCTCGATTAGACTTGCCGATAATTTCATACTGACTGGATACTTTCAATGACGTTTTAAGCACATCAAGATCCTTTTCCTTTGCTAATGGATACTTTTTTTTTTAAGTACATATTTCATGTTTCCTGTTCCAGTGTGTGTAACCTTATGTTTGTCTGCAAATAGTACCCTCCTGTATACATAAATATAATGCAGATAACTTTTCTTCAAAGTTAGGAAATAAGCACAGAGTGGAAAAATTATGCAACTGAGGTGTAAGTTGTACTTTTGTTGCTCATGGGAAGTGCTGAGAAGCAACGTGTTGAAATTGTGCATATGTTTCTCTCTCCACAGATGAAGCAAAAAAAAAACTGAGGCAAGCATGACCATCAAATACTGGATATATCAATATGGATTTCATAAAAATACCCTGCAGCCAAATCTAACTCTTATGTTTCTAATTTTAAAATTTGTGGTAATTTTCTTTAAAATTAAACAGTACCAAAAATATATATAATTTACACCTCATTCCCTCTTGCTACATTAGTTTCCATCTACAAAGCCCGATCACAAATGCTGAGATTGAACAAAAGTTGCCTTTATTTCACAATCACAATTGCCAATTTATTGGAACATTTCTGAGCCAAGAACAAAAACAAATGAAAAGTATGACTTTTCAAGTATCTGCATTAATAAATTTAAATGTCAATATTAATCACATACTTCTTTAATTTACTAACTCTTGATCTTGCTGCTACATCACATGCAGCAATGGATCATTTGCATTAGAGGTCAAACAACTGCACTAAACACTGTGAAACAGAGGTCTACACATTAACATTGCTTTTTCTTCTAAAGGGAACTAGCTAAAATAACTTACAAGTGTGGAGAAATATTCCAGACTCCAAATTCATCACGTCATAAGTAACTGGTGAGATGACAGAACAAAGGAAAAAAAATGACTGTATATAAAGGGTATAGATGATCGATAATTCAGAATTGGAAGTGAGTTACAAAGCTGCAATCTAATTTAAGGTTCAGATTAGGTTATGAAATATGAGCCTGAAGCTCCCAGTTAACTGTCACCAAATTTTTTTTAAAAAGTCTATCAATCCAAAAATACAAATTTTGAACAGACAATTTCAAAAAGTTTTGCGATGTTGATTTGAGCCATTTTGATTTTTTTCCGCAGATTAAAATTTCTCAGGAAAAGTAGTATTTATAACATAAACCCATTATAAATTCAAACTATTCTGAATAAAATGTTTATTCTCACCAGCAGGGCAACTGAGAATAACTTGGATTGGGCTGGGTGAATTTAACTATGAAAGTCTCCCATGTTGAGTATTTCTTGTCTGCCTGCCACGAATACTTGCTGGCCTGCACAGTCTCATGCCCAGAGCTTCCTAATCTATCCACTCCAGGTGTTTACCAATCAGTCCATCTGCTTCTCAGACTCTCTTACCAAATACAGTGCTTCTTAGTCTCCCAGCTCACTCAACATGTCTGTCCACCCACCTTGAAGCTTTCTGACCCCCTTGTTCACCTTCAGCAGCTCCCAGCTGGTCAACTCGGCCTGCGATCCCCCCATTGCTATTTACCCTTCTGCTTGAAGTGTTTGCTGGCCAAGTGCTTTATGAGCTGACATGATCTAAATATGAAAGAGGAGAACAAAACAGTGCAAAAGTTAAAAAGGGAGAGTGCGAGGTGAAGGTGAGCAATAAGGAGAGATGATGGTAAGAAAAACATAGAAGAGAAGGAAGAATAGGAGAGGTAGAAATGAAGGGTAGAGAGCAGGAAAGAGAAAGAGAGCAACAGCACAAGTGTGAAGGAGCAAGACACCATGAGCGAGAAAGAGCAAGTATTAGCTTTGTTGTTATTTATCAAGGATGGGATTTTGTTACTCAAATGAGCTGCAAGTGAGGCCAAAGAAAGTTTATAATTGCATTTAGCAGCCAGAGGAATGGACTCAAAAGCTTGGTATGTAATCTTGATATAATGCTAAAATGTTGAATAGCACATCTGTCAGATGGGGGAGAGAGAGAAGAGAGAGGAGAAATACACGCCCCTGAAATAAATGCAGGGATCATTCTGAGTCATTTAATGACTATGGTGAAACATCCAATAGATTTACACTGGACTAGGACATCTCAAATCAAGTAGTTTGACTCTAGCTTTGAGCTTCAATTATCTTTCAGGCCCCCCAATCCAGCACAAGACTATGGTCTGATTCTGACTTTTATTTTACAATACTGGAAGTGAATTCTTGACTTTACTTATCCACAATAGTTCTAAGCTAGAGAACATCATATGCTTTTATAAACATGCTTTCTTCAGTGTGTTCTATACTGGTAATTACTATGTATACATGTTTGCATTGCACTAACAAATTACTACGCTGACAGAAGAAAATCTGATATCTAATCAGAAAGATAATCTGTGAGGGCAGACTTCCATAGAGAACATTTTATGTTCTATAAACTTGGTTAACAAAAGCTGTAGCTTTTTAATAGCATCTCAAGCCACCTCAGCTTACCATTGCAATAAACCGTAACATTTGATAAGCAACATACACACGTAAAATGGTTCTTTTTTAAAAACAAATTTATGTGCTTTCTGGTTTCTAACACCTCTGTTTAATGCAAAAAAACCTTCCACCACAAATACTACATCCTGCTGTATTTTTTGTAATATCTGACTACATTTGTAAAGAAACTCACTGTCATAAGTATATTGGTACAGAAATGGTGCACGTGGCTCAATAACTGCATTAGCTCTTTCGTACTGATCCCATTTATCTGCTATTGCCTTGTATCCTGTAACTTTTTCCCTTTGATAACCTGCTCCATATGTACATCATTTCTGTCTGGCAATACCGATGTGATATTTACTCCATAATTTACTATACAGCAAATGCTACTTTAGCAAATCAAGTTCTATATCTGCATGAATATAAGAGCATAGTGTATCAACTTAAATGGAAAGATCATGTTATTAGTGGGAGCTGTCAAAATATTAGAATTTGTGATTGTTAATTCATAGTGAGATAAATTTTAAGCATTGAAATTATAGTTTAAAGATTCTACACAGGGATTCTATAACCAATTTTACAGTGTCAATGTCCAGAAATACAGAACTAATTACAAACAATTCACTAATTCACCAGCATGCGTCTCAGGTTGAATCTAAGGTAGGCTTTCTAGTTAGTAACAGTTACTGTTTACTTTCAGCGGTTTATATTTTTTGACTTTTAATTTTCTCTTGTTAAAGAAGTCACTAAAAGGGACGGAAGGAGTCATTAGCATTGCTATCAAGCGACAATGATTCACCAATAACCCATTCACCGACAATCCGCTCAGGATTTGTCGAGAGACATGCTCCTCCAGATTTCTTCACAGCCTTAATCCAGACTTGAACACAAGGACTGAATGGCAGGAGAGTAATTTCTCTTAACTTCATGGCAACCCTTCACTATCTACAGTGTGCAAGTCAGCAGCGTACTGGAGTATTCTCCAATTGTCTGAACAGATGCAACTGCAACAACACTCAAGAAGCTTAACACTATCCTGTGACTGCAGTGAAACAACTCTTCAAGTCTCTTTAAAGAATCTCCCAAACACTTAGAAGGAGAAGGACAGCAGGTGATATGGGAACACAGTCAGCTTTAGGTTCCTCTCCAAGTCACAGATCCACCTGACAACCTGACTTAAACATATATCTGTCAAGAAAACTCTATATGCCAAATGGGAAATATTAATTTAATCGATTGGAAACTTACATTTGACTTGTAATGAAAAAGTCCTACAAGTTAACTTTTAAAAAACTAGCAGCCAAGATGGCCACTGCAATTTACATTTGAAACACCGGGAGATTGAACTGGAGATTGAACTGGAGACAAAAGGTCTAAGAAGCCCAGACAGAACAATGCTTTGGCTCGTTAGCGAGCCATTCAAAGACATCTTGGGGCATGTAGAACCTTAAAACCATAGAAAAATTACTGCACAGAAGGAGGCCATTCAGCCCATCGTGTCCGTGCCAGCTGAAAAAACTAGCTGCCCAATCTAATCCCACCTTCCAGCACCTGGTCCATAGCCTCGCCGGTACAGCACTTCAGGTGTACATCCAGGTACCTTTTAAAAGACTTGAGGATTTCTGCCTCCAACACCGTTCCAGGCAGTGAATTCCAGACACCCACCTTGAATTTCATTAGTAGGTTCCAGAAAAACCTTATTAGAAACAAAGGGGATTGATAAAACCACATGACTGCTAGCTCATCTCTGAAGAAACTAAAGTTTTGTGACACAGTCAGTCAATAGGCAGTAACTGAGGGTACGGCAGTGAAGACAGCAGCTGCTCCCCCTGTGTCTCTCTCGTTCTCTCTCTGTCTCCAGAAAATATCAAGAAAATAACTGGCTGCGACAGGGGAACACCTTCCAAGCCTAAAGACCGCTACCGCCAGCAACCACGGGAAGAGAATAAACTACCAATTCTGCCTTCAGGAACTCTGAGCAAAGCAGGCCAACCACAGTGCATTTGGACCAGCGAGGACTTCAAGACTACAGCTTCAGCCGAGGACTACTGGACTTACAGACTGTATTTAAGTTCCATTTATTCTAGACTTTAATCCAACCACCAAATCTATTTCCCTCTATAACCTATTTGTGTGTGTGAGGCTCTCGTGTGAATGTGTGCATGAATGTGTAGCATATTTTAAATTGGATTATAGTGTCAGTGTAATAAACTTACCTCTTTCTTGTTTAAACTCAAGAAAACCTGTCTGCTTGGTTCTTTTACAATCACGTTAGAGGAACAAGGTCAAGCACTCAGAGGTGGTAAGCACACCCACTGTTTTTAAAAAGGAATAAATCCTCTTGCAGTCAAACGAGAGGAAGGGCGAAAGGGGAGCCTGAGACCCCCTCCTCACCTGGCCGTAACTCATCACTGTCCCTTCAACATCACCAGGTCAAAATCAATTAACTCCCCACTGAATAGGATTTTGGGAGAACCTTTACCATGTGCAGCAACTTTAACTGCAGTTCAAGAAGGTGGATCCACCTCCACCTTCTCATGTGCGGATGGGCAATAAATGTCAGCCTTCCTCGTGACATCCACATCCTGAGAGTGAATAAAACAAAACATTTCAACCAAGTATAGCACCAAGAAGCCCTAGCAAAATTGAGGTCCATCAGCTTCAACGGGAAATCCTTCCCATGGTTGGAATTATTCCTAACACAAAAGATGGATTTAGTTATTGCAGGCCAATCACTGCATCACCACGACACTGCCGCAGGAGCTTCTCAGGAAACTGTCCTTCACCCATCTTCAACTGCTTCATCAATGAACTTCCATTTATAAGGTCAGGAGTGGGGCTCTTCTGTAATTCCAGTGTCTGGCACCATTCGCAACTCCTCAGATAATGAACAGGCATATGCCAGTCTACAGATGGATTTGGATATCAAGACTTGGACCTGACAAGTAGCAGGTGACATTAATGCCACTTAATGGGAGGTAAAGACCATCAAGACAAAAAAAAGTCCAGCTGTCACCTCTTGATCTTCAACAGCACCATCATTACCTAGTCCCTCATCATCTTGGAGGTCACCATTGATAAGAAGCTTAACTGGCCCACCTTGGCTACAAGAGATGAACAGAGGTTGGGTACTCCATGGCAGTGGACTCACCTGCTAACCCCTCAATGCCTCGTCTCCCTATACAAGGCTCAGTCAGAAGTGAGATGGAAAACTGAATACTTGCTGCAACAATATTTCAGAAAAATCAACACCATCCAGGACAGAGCAGTTCACTTGAATGGTCTCTGTGCCTCTGGACCCAATATCCATCTCCTCCAGCACTGAGGCCATAGTACATATGATCTACAGGATGCACTACAACTTGCCAAAGTTACTTTGACAACAATGCCTTCCCCTATGACATCTACTGCCAAGGATGAGCAACAATTTTATGGGAATACCATCACTACCAAGTCACATGCCACCCTGACTTAAGACATGTATAATCACAGTCACTTCATTGTCACTGGATCAATACCTTGGAATTTCCTACCTAACACCATCGTGGAATCACATTTCCACAAAGACTGCAACTGTTGAAGGAGAAGGCCCACCACCTTCTTGGGGCAACTGGGGATGGACAATAAATGGAACCTTGCAGCTCACTCACATTTCGAAACAAAAAAGGTAGAAAATCAGGTTACAAAAAAGTTTTCATTATGGACATAGTATTGATACATTTACTTGGTGGCTGTGGATACGCAATTAATCTGGGAAAGGCAATGAACATGTAAAGTGATGTACGATTTTGTGGCACAATTGTACAGGAGGAACTTGCATATCATTCAACAGTCTTGTACACTAGGTGGGAATATTTCTACAATAAAAACCAGGAACCCTAAACATAATCTAATATGGCATTAAGTTGTACAGGGCAATATTTCTTCACCAATCTCAATATATATTGATACAATATAATCTTAGTTTCAAAAAAATGTTCTGCGAACACTTTGCATATGAAACTATGCAATGGGGATTTCTTTTTGAAGTGATCAGTTATTCGCATGTTATATATAAAGCTTGTACTTAAGATTGGTAAAATTTGTAGTCCTTAACAAGAGAAAAAATAATTTCAACTGAACATCGAATACAATTTAATATGCTATTATGCTGAACATTTTGAAAAATTACTTCATAAAACTGCTTCCAGAAGTGCAATGTAATCTTAGATGTATTTTTAGTCACTTTTAAAAAAAGGGAAATAAACTCACTTCATATTTTAATAGTCAGCAATGAAACTTAGTCTATTGTCAGTCTAAGGAACTTGCACCTTTGTGAAATGTATGATAAAATGGAAAAACTGAAAATGGTGGAAATACACAGTACTTCTATCAGCATCTGCTGATGGGTCACTACATGAAATCTTCAGATGTTTATAGACCTGGTCTTTTTATTTTCTATGAAGTGAGTTGATCTGTAATTGCGCACTGTCAAAATTTTTTGTTCTACAAACTAGATTGGCATTCACTGATAGGTCTGTGAAAAGCCCACAAACCTGGCTGAAGCAAGGGAGAACCAATTTTGCAGAATCAGAGCCTGGAGCAAATATAAAACTAGTACACTCAGTACATCAGATGCACAATCATTCCACTGAATAAGATCCATACTACAACCCATCACAGAAAAATAACTTGCATTTATATAGCACCTTTAATATAAAAATCACCCCAAGGTGCATCAAAGGCGCATTATCAAATATGACAAGATCATGCCTTCATGTTTATGACAGAACACAAGAACTGCTATATCTGTGCCTCATTTTGCATCAGTACAGTAATTCTAAATAGAAGACCAAGTTTAAAGTTTTACAGACCAGACATTATTGTTAACTGACCCTTGCATGCAATTCAAAAGCACTCCAATTAAATACTTCAAAAAGTTAAATGTTTGCTGGAGAACTAGGGTGACTGAAGCATACATTAGGCAATGTGAAAGCCTTGGGTTTATCATTTAGTCCTTCATCACAAATTCTCTATAGTTTTGATGCTTTCACAAATAATCAGGGTTACTTTCATGAGCCATCTGTCCTCAGGCTACACGAGTCAAAACCTCAGCCTCAACTTTCTAACCTGTGTTGTTTTAACACCAGCATCAATCCATTTATTTTAAATGCATCAACACTTGGTTTGAAGTAGCAGATTTTGGAAATCTAGGTTCTAATGACCAGGAGCAGCACTCAAACCATTTTCACATAGAATGTACAGCAAATCTTAAGAATCATTGCTTGTCCACATTTATAAAGCTGAAGAGAGGGGTTGGTTAGATCTACCCTACCGTCTTGTAGGTTTAAGTAGCATTGCCAACCCTCCTGGATGTCTGGAACTCTCCCAGATGGGGGCATGAATCTCTTGGCACTGCTTCGAGTAGCCCGGAAGAACTTTCTCACCACAGGAGAGGCTCCGATTCCATGACCTCACCAGCTAACATGCAGAGAAGCCTCGGCTTGGTGACTTCAAAAAAGTGTCACGCTCAGGCAAGGAGAAATTATGAACTATAAAATGAACTGATGAACTGAACTCAAAACAGACACCTTGACGAACTTGTTAAGAGTTTTTTGAGGATGTTACTAACAGGACGGCACAGTGGCGAGCACCACAGCCTCACAGCTCCAGCGACCAGGGTTCAATTCTGGGTACTACCTGTGCGGAGTTTGCAAGTTCTCTGTGAACCGCGTGGGTTTTCGCCGGGTGCTCCGGTTTCCTCCCACAGCCAAAGACTTGCAGGTTGATAGGTAAATTGACCATTATAAATTGCCCCTAGTATAGATAGGTGGTAGGGGAATCTAGGGAAGGTGGGGATGTGGTAGGAATATGGGATTAGTGTAGGGTTAGTATAAATGGGTGGTTGATGGTCGGCGCAGACTCGGTGGGCTGAAGGGCCTGTTTCAGTGCTGTATCTCTAAATAAAAAATAATTGATAAAGAGTTGGTGGACGTAGTATACTTGGATTTTCAGAAGGCTTTTGATAAAGTCCCCCACAGGAGGTTGGTTAACATAATTAAAGCACATGGGATCGGAGGTAATATACTGGCATGGAATGAGGATTGGTTAACAGGCAGAAAACAGAGAGTAGGAATAAACGGGTCATTCTTGCGTTGGCAGGCTGTGACTAGTGGGCTACTGCAAAGATCAGTACTTGGGCCCCACTTGTTCACAATATATATCAATGATTTGGACGTGGGACGAAATGTAATATTTCCAAGTTCGCAGATGACACAAAACTAGGTCGGAATGTGCGTTGTGAGGAAGATGCAAAGCAGCTTCAAGGGGATTTGGACAGACTTAGTGAGTGGGCAAGAATGCGGCAGATGGAATATAATGTGGAAAAATTCCTCCTACCATTTTGGTAGGAGGAACAGATGTGCAGAATATTTGATAATTGGTAAGAGTTTATAAAGTGTAGATGTACAAAGGGACCTGGGTGTCCTCGTCAATAAGTCACTGAAAGCTAACATGCAGGTACAGCAAGCAATTAGGAAGGCTAATGGTATGTTGGCTTTTATCGCAAGAGGATGTGAGTACAGGAGCAGTGTAGTATTGCTTCAATTGTATAGAACCTAGATTAGACTGCACCTGGAGTACTGTGTGCAGTTTTGGACCCCTTACCTTAGGAAGGATATTATTGCCATAGAGGGAGTGTAACTAAGGTTCACCAGACTTGTTCCCGGGATGGCGGGACTGTCCTATGAAGAGAGATTGGAGAAACTGGGCCTGTATTCTCTAGAGATTCAAAGAATGAGGGGTGATCTCATTGAAACCTACAAAATACTTAAAAGGGATAGACAGGGTAGGTGCAGCTAAGATGTTCCCCCTGGTTGGAGAGTCCAGAACCAGGGGACACAATTTCAAAATAAGGGGGAAGCTGCTTAGGACAGAGATGAGGAGAAACTCCTTTACTCAGAGGGTTGTGAATCTTTGGAATTGTCTACCCGAGGGCTGTGGAAGCTCAGTCATTGAGTATGTTTCAAGTAGAGATTGACAGGTTTCTAAATACCGATGACATAAAGGGATATGGAGATAGTGTGGGAAAAAGGCACTGAAGTGGATCAGCCATGATTGTATTGAATAGCAGAGCAATGGGCTGAATGGCCTACTCCTGCACCTATGTTCCTATTGCTGAAAAACAAGATGGAGTAAGAGTTCAGGTAACCTCTCCTGTACTGCAAATACACATGGTAACTGCTAGAACCCTGAACCAATCGTCATGGCTGGTCAAGTGCTGAAAAAAGCATTAAAAATGTAAATGGACTGTTCAATGTTAATGGCTACCTCTCTTCAACACGTTGGGCTAACAATGACTTTGCAGATATGGAGACTCCAGACTTAAACTCAGGATAAAGAGTGTGAGAAAAACACCACTTTATCAAGAAGGCATAGAGATGAGCAACACCAAACCCACTGTCTAACAATGGCCACACCATCAAACACCATTTATCAAAACACAATGGAAGAGAAACTTGGGTCACCTGACAGAAACCAAGACCGGAATTTTAAGTTGGGCTGGAGGCCCCGCCCACTGGCCAAAAAGTTGGGACAGGTCTGCCTCCGCCGGGCCTGGAAGGCACACTATGATTTTGTGCGACCCAGGCCTTTTATTGGCCTAGGGCGGGACTTCTGCCCCTCTGAGGCAGGAAGTGCCACTTGCAGGAATTGCCGGCCAATCAGCGGGCCAGCAGCTCTTTAGTCTCAGCAGCAACCCTGGGAGCAGTAGCCACTGCTGGGGCTGCACCCAGCCAGAATTGCAAGAGGGGCACCGGCCCTGGAATGAAGGTAAGCATGTGGGGCCTCGCCGGGGACAATTGAGCGGGCCATGGTGAGGCAAGGGGGTGGTTTGTGAGTGGGGGCTAATGTAGTATCGTTGTGTCGGGGGGGCCTTCTATGGGACACAAGATGCCCAACTAGGACAGCACTCCCCTCCACACCTGTCCACAAGGAGGCCACCAGATTTTTACTGAGCAGCCTCCTGGGGGTCCTCAGCTACCCGTTGTTGGTACCATACCAGTGGTGGCAGGAGGAGGCCTTTAAGTGGCAGTTAATTGGCCACTTAAGGGCCTTAATTGGCATGGGGCAGGCAGCCTCTCGCTGCCACTCGTAAAATTTCAGCGTGGGCAGGAAGGCAACGGGAATGGCACGCCCTGCCTCCCACTCAACGTTATGCCCTCCAAGCTGCGTCTCCAGCCCGCTCCTGCAGGGTGCATAAAATTCCAACCCAAATTTCTGATCAGGTGATTTTAATGACAGACATTTTCTGTGCGGAAAGCCAGAAGAGAAACCCACTGCAGCAAGGAGGACCCTGCCAGAATACCATTTTTATACTATCTAGAGGCAGAGACTAAAGGTGACTTTGAAACTCCCTGCCTGAAAATTGTAACAGGATTTTTCTATTCAACTGAGACTGAGATTTAACCAATGAAGTCTGCTACAAAGCATCGGTTCACCTGAAACTTTCCAAAGTTCAGTGTCAGTGAACCAGGAGAAACAGGTCTGCATCATTTTTAAATCTTCCTGCTGGGGAAACAAGTAAGGTTTCAAAACAAACTCTTTTATAAACCATCAGACCTAAACGCACGCTATCTTTTAATCTCTATCTTTTCTTGCGTATGTGCATCTGTGTGTGCGTGGGTGAAGCTGTGAATATTTTTGGGTGCTGTTTAATAAACATTTACCTTTCTTTAAACCTGTGAGAAAACCTGTCATTTGACTGTTTGGCCATGCTCAGGGGTTAAACACATTTCTATTAAAAATGTTGACTTCGGACAGTTGAAGTGAAAAAGGGAAATCTTCCCTACCATTTCCCACCTGTGCGTAACGAAAGCTAAAGTTGTTGGAAACCTTCAGAATTTCACACAGACACACACTACAAATTTGTTTCAGTCCTTAAGTTTCAGAGCCATTAGGACCTGGTGAAAGTAGTACTATGTACAGAATCACTAGTTACATTTTATCTTTATATTATAAAAATCGAGAAGGTTTTATAAAAATCTAAGTCTTACCAGAGTACAGAAGTGTACTTTTTTTTGTATTGCTGTGACGTAAAAAATTTAATTTTGAAAAGACAAAAGCTAGCCTCCGCTTCAGTTAAGTGAGCTTTAAGAAACACAAAGGGCTGAATTTTACTGGCTGTCTGGACACAGGCTGCAAGGCGGGTGGGCTCAAAATGGTGGAAGGCGTGGGAGGGAATGCATTTAATTGGCCAATTAATGGCTACTTTCTGCACCTGCCGGCATTTTACTGGTGTCGTGACAGGCCCCCACCGTGTGGGGAGACTGCCAGGTATATTGAGGTGGCCTCTCAGTAAGGTGTGGGCGGGTTGGTGAGGCTTTGTTTATGGCCACTCCATGGCACACAGAGGCCCCTGGCACCCTGGCAGCAATGGGTGCCCCTGTGGCTTTTTAAAATTCATTTGGGGGATGTGGGCGTCACTGGCTATACCAGCATTAATTGCCCATCCTTAATTGCCCTTGAGGTGGTGGTGGTGATGTGCCTTCTTGAACCACTGCAGTCCTTGGGCGTAGGTACACCAACAGTGCTGTTAGGAAGGGAGTTCCAGGATTTTGACCCAGCAACAGTAAAGGAACGGCGATATAGTTCCAAGTCAGGATGGTGCATGGCTTGAAGGGGAATCTGTGATGGTGTTCCCATGCATCTGCTGCCCTCATCCTTCTAGGTGGTAGAGACCGTAGGTTTGGAAGGTGCCATCGAAGGAGCCTCGGTGAGTCGCTGCAGCGCATCTTGTAGATGGTACACACTGCTGCCATTGTGTGTCGGTGGTGAAGGGAGTGTATGTTGAAGGTGGTGGATGGGGTGCCAATCAAGTGGGCTGCTTTGTCCTGGATGGTGTCGAGCTTCTTGAGTGTTGCTGGAGCTGCACCCAGGCAAGTGGCGAGTATTCCATCACACTCCTGACTTGTGCCTTATAGATGGACAGGTATTGAGGAGTCAGGTGCTGAGTTACTCGCTGCAGAATTCCCAGCCTCTGACCTGCTCTTGTAGCCACATTTATGTAACTGACCCAGTTCAATGGTGACCAAGAGGTTGCTCGTGCAGGATTCAGTGCGGGTAATGCCATCGAACGTCAAGGGGAGATGGTTAGATTCTCTCTTGTTTGAGATGGCCTGGCACTTGTGTGGCGCGAATGTTACTTGCCACTCATCAGTCCAAGCCTGGATGTTGTCCAGGTCTTGCTGCATATGGACATGGGCTGCTTCAGTATCTGAGGAGTCGTGAATGGTACTGAACACTGTGCAATCATCAGCGAACATCCCCACATCTGACCTTATGATGGAGGGAATGTCATTGATGAAGCAGCTGAAGATGGTTGGGCCTAGGACACTACCCTGAGGATCTCCTGCAGTGATGTCCTGGGGCTGAGATGATTGACCTCGAAGAACCACAACCATCCTCTATTGTGCAAGGTATGACTCCAACCAGCAGAGAGTTTTTCCCCGATTCCCATTGACTCCAGTTTTGCTAGAGCTGCTTGATGCTATACTCGGTCAAATGCTGCATTGATGTCAAGCACAGTCACTCTCACCTCACCTCTGGAGTTCAGCTGATTTGTCCAATTCGATGTGCAACTTTAAAGTTCATGACTATCAGGCTTATGCTTTTATTTGGGTACTATAATTCAAAAAGATTGTGAATTAACCACTTGTTAAATCTATATTCTTTCAAATATCTCATATTACTCACTTACTGCGTTACTGACTGATTCTCTTCATGTCCATGATTGGACCAAGGCTGTAATGAGGTCTGGAGCTGAGTGGCCTGGCAGAACTCAAACTGAACGTCAATGAGCAGGTTATTCTTGAGCGAGTACTGCTTGATAGCACTGTCGATGACCCCTTCCATCACTTTGCTGATGATCGGGAGTAGACTGATAGGGCGGTAATTGGCCGAATCAGATTTCTCCTGATGTTTGTGCACAAGACATACCTGGGCAATATTCCACATTGCTGGGTAAATGCCAGTCTTGTAGCTGCACTGGAACAGCTTGGCTAGGGGTGCGGCTTGTTCTGGAGCACAACTCTTCAGCACAACTGCCGGAATGTTGTAAGGACCATTAGCCTTTGCAATATCCAGTGCCTTCAGCTGTTTCTTGATATTGCATGAATTGAATCGGATTGGCTGAAGACTGGCATCTGTGATTCTGTGGACCTCGGGAGGAGGCTGAGATGGATCGTCCACTCGGCACTTCTGGCTGAAGATGGATGCAAATGCTTCTGCCTTGTCTTTTGCACTATATGCTGGGCACCCCAATCATTGAGGATGGGGACGTATGTGGAGCCACCTCCTCCTGTCAGTTGTTTAATTGTCCAACACCATTCACGACTGGATGTGGCAGGACTGCAGAGCTTAGATCTGATCTGTTGGTTGTGGGATCGCTTGGCCTTGTCTATTGCATACTGCTTCCGCATTTTGGCATGCAAGTAGTCCTGTGTTGTAGCTTCACTGGGGTAACCTCTCATTTTTAATATGCCTGATGTTGCTCCTGGCATGCTCTCCTGCACTCTTCATTGAACCATGCTTGGTCCCCCGGCTTGATAGTAATGGTAGAGTAAGGGATATGCCAGGCCATGAGGTTATAGATTGTATCTGAATACAATTCTGCTGCTGCTGATGGCCTCATGGATGCCCAGTTTTGCACTGCTCGATATGTTCGAAATCTATTCTATTTAGCACGGTGGTAATGCCACACAACACGATGGTGTGTACACCAAGTGTGAAAACGGGACTTCATCTCCACAAAGACTGTGCGGTGGTTACTCCTACCAATACTATCATGGACAGATGCATCTGCGACAGGTAGATTGGTGAGGACAAGGTCAAGTAGGTTTTTTCCCTCACCACCTGCCGCAGATTCAGTCTAGCAGCTATGTCCTTTAGGACTTGGCCAACTCGGTCAGTAGTGGTGCTACTGAGCCACTCTTGGTAACGGACATTGAAGGCGCCCACCCAGAGTATCATCTGTGCCCTTGATACCCTCAGTGCTTCTTCCAATTGGTGTTCAACATGGAGAAGCAATGATTCATCAGCTGAGGGGGGGGGGGGGGGGGGTGGGTGGTAATCAGCAGGAGGTTTCCATGTCCATGTTTGACCTGATGCCATGAGACTCCATGGGGTCTGGAGTCAATGTTGGGGACTCCTAGGCAACTCCCTCCTGACTATGTACCACTGTACCGCCACCTCTCGTGCGTCTGTCCTGCCGGTGGGACAGGACATACCCAGGGATGATGGTGGTGGTGTCTGGGACATTGTCTGCAAGGTATGATTCTGCGAGTATGACTGTCAGGCTGTTGCTTGACTAGTCAATGGGACAGCTCTCCCAATTTTGGCACAAGCCCCCAGATCTTCGTAAGGAGGACTTTGCAGGGTGGACAGGGCTGGGTTTGCCGTTGTCATTTCCAGTGCCTAGGTTGATGCTGGACAGTTCCGTCCAGTTTCATTCCTTTTCTTAAGAGCTTGTAGTGGTTTGATGCAACTTAGTGACTTGTTAGGCCATTTCAGAGGGCATTAAGAGTCAACCAGATTGCTGTGGGCCTGCAGTCACAAAGGTCAGACCAGGTAAGGACGTCAGATTTCCTTCCCTAAAGGGTATTAGTGAACCAGATGGGTTTTACAACAAACAATGGTTTCATGAGTACCACTAGACTATTCAATTCCAGATTTATTAACTGAATTCAAATTCCACCATCTGCCATGGTGGGATTCGAACCAATGTCCCCACAGCATTAGCCTGGGACTCTGGGTTACTAGTCTAGTGACATTACCACTTTGCCACTGCCTCCCCTCTGACGCTGCCACTGGAGGATTCACCCCTCCGATCGCCAAGACCTGCCTGCCTGGCTCCAGCACAGTTTTTTAAAAAAACTTAGCTGCCCTTTCAGGGCACCTCAACATGGAGGCACCCTCTTCTCCCTGCAACCCTCAGCAGCGACCACCTCAATTGGTGGTGCTACTGAGGCTGCCAGCCCTCGAATTGGGCCAGCAGCTCTGAGGAGCGGGCCGCCGTTGTTAATGGAAGGCAGCTCTGGCGTTGGCCTCTTAATTGGCTGCTACCGGGAAAATCCCCCCCAGAGTTCCGCTGTCGGTTCCGGTGGCAGGGCTACCTAGGGCTTCAATTATTTACTATCTATATTAATGACTTGGAGGAGGAGGAGGCAGAGTGTAATACATCCAAATTTGCTGACGATACAAAAATAGGTGGGAGGGCATGTTGTGGTGAGAACATAAGGAATCTGCAAGGGGATATAGATAGGTTGAGCGAGTGGGCAAAAACTTGGCGACTGAGTTCAATGTAGGAAAGTGTGAGGTCATGCACTTTGGTAGGAAGAATCAAAAGACAGATTATTTAAATAGTGATAGACTTCAAAAAAGTGCAGCACAGAGGGATCTGGGCGTTCTTGTGCATAAAACACAAAAAGTTAGCATGCAGCTGCAGCAAGTAATTAAGTAGGCAAATGGAATTTTGGCCTTTATTGCTCGGGGGTTGGAGTTTAAAAATAGGGAAGTCTTGTTACAACTGTACAGGGTTCTGGTAAGGCTGCACCTGGAGTACTGTGCACAGTTTTGGTCCTCGTATTTAAGAAAGGATATAATGACCTGGGAGGCAGTTCAAAAGAGATTCACTAGGCTGATTCCTGGGATGAAGGGGTTGACTTATCAAGAATGGCTAAACAGGTTAGGCCTTTATTCATTAGAGTTTAGAAGAATGAGGGGTGCTCTTATTGAAACGTACAATATTCTGAGGGTGCTTGACAGGTTGAGAAGATGTTTCCACTAGTGGGGGGAATCTCGAACTAGGGGACATGGTTATAGAATAAGGGAACACTCATTTAAAATTGAAATGCGAAGGAATTTCTTCCCTCAGAGGGTAGTGAATATCTGGAATTCTCTACCCCAAAGAGTTGTGGAGGCCAGATCACTGAAAGTATTTAAAGAGGAGGTAGATAGATTTTTGAAATATCGGAGAGTTGAGGGTTACGAGGAGCTGGCACGAAACAGGAGTTGAGGTCTGGGGCAGATCAGCCATGATCTTATTGAATGGCGGTACAGTCTTGAGGGGCTGAATGGCCTACTCCTGCTCCTATTTCTTACGTTATGTACCTTCATCTTCGTAATATCCAGCCCAAAGCATCTGGATAACCACACAGATAAAAGTTGGAATTTGATTACTATAAATTTAACACATATCCATAAGTCTATTTAGGCTGGTGTCAAAATAAAAAACTTAAAAATTATTGGAGTTAAAAAGTTAACTTGATCTCCAAGGTACCCTCTAGTAAGCTTTCTGACATGTCATAAAAAGAAAGCAATGATCAATACATGGACACTGCTGGTCTAAGTGGAAATTGTTACCACAAACTGACGGACAGCAAGTAGAACTTTCACTGCTACATTTTCCATGTTTAAAACACGTTTAATCAATTGGCTTTACAAGTGCAAGTTTGTGGTAAATATTTGAACCCAATTTAAATACATATCACTGCAGCGTCCAGAAACCACACGGTATTTTAAATGACTCCTCTGTTGAAATTCAGGGTGCATTTACACTACAAGCTTAGTGTTGGTGCAATGCAATTTCAGTTTCCTACCAAACCTAAATTGACAATGCAAGTTTTGATTCCAGAACGAAGCTTAGAGAGTCTCCCTGAAGGGAGGGTACTCCAGCGCTGCTTGGTTTGACATTATATGGAGTGTAAAACCAGTGTGTTGATAAACATGGCTTGCAAAATGCTTAGGTGGCTCCTTAGGTCCTATGGACACATTGAACTAACCTCAATTTAAATGTTGAGATAACAGCGATTCTCTCTGCTTTCTGAACATTTGGGCCTGGATTTTGCAGTTGTAATGAAACTGTCAGCATTTGCCATCATTACTCCTCTGAAACGGACAGCAATTTCTGGAGTCCACACATGAACAGTTAAATGCAGAAATCCAGAAGTTGCTGTCAGTGATTCTACTCTTTTTCATAGGGTGTGCCGAAGACCCACTAAAAGCAATCAAGTAGAAATCACAGAACTGACAAAAACTTGCCATTTTACACTATTCATCTTGCTGTAAAAAAAACTTTTGGAAAAGTTACAACTTGTTGAATGAGTAACTAAGTTTTTAACAATGTACTAATGCTGAACAGCCTCACTATCCATGAAAAACTAATTTTGTGGAATGTCAGATTTCTCTTATGCTAAGAAAAAATCACATTATTTTTATCTTTTTTAAAAAGTTCATGATATTTCAACTTCTACCTTAATCCCATGTGTATGTCCCAATTAATTATGCTCACTGTAAAATTTTAGTTAAAAGTGAAAAATTCAGTGCATTTTAATTCCTGGTTTGCTGTCTATGAGAATACTTCAATGTGATTGGCTGCTTACTTTGCTTGATGACATTACTGCTGCTGGATGCCTGGAGATCACCATGACATGCTGGCAGATTCAAACTGACATTGGGAAAGGGGAAATCCATGCCACAGAGATCACTAGCCCTCTGTGGGCAGCTTCATTAGAGTCAGCAGTGAGCACTATTCCCTTGTTCCTGACCATGAAATCTGGGCCATAAATTTCCAGCTATTGGAGAGAACTCTAATCACATCTGTATCTGGGCAAGACTGCTACAGTTCCAGCCAGAGAGGAGCCAGGCAACGTAAACAAGGTTTATGCCTAGCTGGAACCTAGTCTGAGACCACTGGCTGTAGTGCAAATGCAGCCAAACCAAAGATAATTATCTGGAAAACAGTGACTGTAAATAGCCCCTCGGCCCTGTTCTCTGGATTGTTGAATTCACGTTGCTGGAAGTATGCGTTGAAAAGGGAGAAAACAATGGGGCATCTGGGGCCTTGATGAATAATGGAAGCAACAGTCTACCTCCTTAACCAATGAGATTTAACTCTTGAGAAAGGGACAGAGGAATGACTGAGAAGGAAATAGAGTGAATTAGAGTCAAATCAGATGCAGAAAGAGAAAGAGAGAAATAAAAGAGAAAGGAAAAGTAAAATCTCTAACAATTTTCAACCTGTAGGATTGAGAATCCACAATTTAAATTGTTTCCTTTCTGGGCCAGAGAGGTTGATTGGCATTGTGGAGAACTTAAATCTCATTAGAAAGGTTGTTAGCGCTGTCAAGTAGAAGTCTTAAATTTTTACACTGAGTTTAATTAGTAATTATTGCGCTAATTCAACAATTTCATGAGATTCACAGGGAGGGCGAAGACAGGCTGCCATTTGCACGAGGCTAATGGTGCAGTGGTGCAAATTGTCCAGCAACTTGTGGTGATTTACAATTCACGAGATATCTCTTACTCGCCATAAGCTGCTACATGATTTACACACTAATAATGGCACACCCCATTCAACTTGCAAAATCTGGACTATTATTATGCTGTATTTTAAGACAAACACTGATTAGTACAAAATATACGATATTGTTTCCTGTTGACCCATCTTGCTTTTGGTGTGACATGAATCACAAGATATTATTCTAAGTTTAAACAACCCACACAACCTTGCAAAAAAAAAAACTGCTTGCTCAAGTGATATGTTCGAAACCACATCTTGTTCCTAGCTTTTAAATTGATAAGTGTTCACAGTAAATTGCAGATAAAATTAAAGTTTCTTTTCCAGAGAAAGCAAGCACAAACTACAGAAAACAATTTAAAATGCCCCTATATTTACATATTACAACAATCCTCTTTACAAAACATACTCCCAAAAGTATTTTTGCAGATTTTTTTTAAACCAAAGCCAAAAAGCAAAACCCTCCTTTTAACATTTAAAACTGAGAAAAATTTAAATGCACAAGAGGAAGAACTGGGTTGAAAATTAGAAACAATTTAATTCAAAATATTGCTTCATGTTTGGATAGGAAATAATGGGCTCACCACATGGCATGAAACTAATTTCATCATTTTTGGCAGTCCCTCTTGAACAAGGATGACTTTCTTCCACTCCAGGGATGTGGGTCCTTGGGTGACTGAATAGTCCAATTCTGGATCCACACACACTGCCACACGTGGGGCATGTGGTGTTTCATGAGGCGAGTGAATGGGATGCTTGAAATTCTGAACTCTCCTTCCACCGTTTGCACTTGGTTGCTGCCTGGACATGTCGACGTTGTTCGAACTGGCTGGCGCTGTCGCGGATGCTTCTTCTCCATTTTGGGGCAGTCTCAGGCAAGAGATTCCCACGAATCGGTGGAGATGTCACATTTTTTCAGGAAGGCTTTAAGGACATCCTTGTAGCGTTTCCTCTGCCCACCTGGTAGCCTCTTGCCGTGACAGAGCTTGGAGTAGAAAGCTGGTTTTGGGAGCCTTGTGTCAGGCATGCGGACAACATGGCCCGCCCAGCGTAACTGACTAGTTACGACCAGTGTCTCGATACTAGGATGTTGGCCTGAGGGAGGAGACTGATATTGGACTGCCTGTCTTGCCACTGAATTTGCAGGATCTTGTGGAGGCACGCTGGTGATATCTCTCCAGGGCTTTGAGATGTCTGCTGTACAATGTCCACATTTCCAACGCATACAGGAGGGCAAGTAACACTGCGGCCCTGTAGACCATGTGCCTGGTGCCAGGTTTGAGGTCTTTGTCATCAAACACTCTTTTCCTCAGATGATTGAAGGCAGCACTGGCACAATGGAGGCGATGCTGAGTTTCATCGTCGATATCTGTCCGTGCTGAGAGGAGGCTCCCAAGGTACGGGAAGTGATCAACATTGTCCATGATTCATCATGGATCTCGATAGTCGGGGGCAGTGTTGTGCTGCGGGAGCAGGCTGGTAGAGGACTTTTGCCTTCCGGATGTTTAGCTTAAGGCCCATTCTTTCATACGCTTCCGTGAATGCACTGACAAGGGTTTGAAGCTCGGCCTCTGAGCGTGCGCGTACACAAGCATTGTCAGCATACTGCAGCTCAATGACAGAGGTTGGAGTGGCCTTGGGGTTCTGGACTGGAGGTGACATAGGTTAAATAGTTTGCCACTCGTCCTGTATAGTAGATCTACTGCGGCAGGGAATTTCAAGGAGATGAGGTGGAGTATTGCGGCGAGGAAGACAGAAAAGAGCATTGGTGCGATGACACAGCCTTGCTTGACCCCAGTTTGCACTCTGGGTCAGTGGCAGATGCGTTGGCATGGATTATAGCTTGCTGGTCATCGTGCAGCAGGCGGAGGATGGTGACGAATTTCTCTGGGCAGCAAAATTTGAGCAGGATATTCCATAATCCCTCCCGATTGATAGAGTCGAAGGCCTTTGTGAGGTCAAAGGCAGCCATGTATAAAGGGTGCTGCTGCTCCCTACATTTTTTGGAGTTGCATTGCTGTGAAGATCATGTCCACTGTGCCTCTTGATGGACAGAATTCACATTGTGATTCTGGTTGGAGCTCTTCAGCCATGGGGAGGAGGCGGTTGAGAAGGACTCTTGTGATGACCGTCCCCGTGGCGGACAGCTGGGATACCCCTCTGTAGTTACTGCAGTCGGTCTTGTCGCCTTTTTTGAAGATAGTCACAATTACGGCGTCTCAGAGATCCTCTGGCATGCTCTCCTCCTTCCAGATGAGGGAGAGGAGACCACCAATGTGCGTCAAGAGTGCCTCTCCACCGAATTTTAGAATTTTGGCTGGAATCCCGTCTATGCCGACGGCCTCATCGTTTTTCAGCTGTCGATGGCCTTTTCAATCTCACGTCGGGTTGGAGTTGTGCTGAGGTTGTGGCGGGCATGCTGAGGTCGTGGTGGGTAGCATGCTGTGGAATGTGGTCAAAGGCGTTCGCATCGTGATTGAGAAGATCTTCGAAGTGCTCCATCCAACTAGCGCGGACTGCCTCTCTGTCCTTGATCAGCACCACTCCATTCTTTGCTCTCAGTGGGATAGGTCCTTGGGTACTTGGGCCGTAAATGGCCTTGACTGCACTGAAGAATCCACGCATATCGTGGCTGTCAGTGATTTGCTGTGCTTCCAGCACTCTTTCAGCCCACCAGTTGTTCTTTAGATAACGAGTTTTTTGTTGAACCTCAGCCTTCAATTGACTATATACCCGCTTTTTTCCCCCTTAAATTTTGGTGATGCTTCCAGTTCAGGAACGCCTTGCGCTTGCGATTTACTAGTTCCTGGATCTCCTGCTTGTTCTCGTCAAACCAGTCTTGCTGTTTCCTGGTTGTGGAAACAGAGTATCTTGCTGATTATGGTAGCTTTGAGGGCAGACCAAGAATTGTGAACATTCTGTGGTTCCTGCTCGTTGAGCGTCGGCAAGTTGCATGTTAGATACTGCCTGGTAGGTCTTTCTTTGCAGTGTCCTTGATTTTCCTGTGGCAGTGCTTCTGCTGTTGCTTGTGGACTGGTTTATGGAGATAGTAGCTCGGATTAGACGATAGCTGATCCAGCAGTCATCGGCTCCTATCATGGCACAGGTGATGCGAACATCCTTGCGGCCCTTCGCTCGACGATATAGTCAAACAAATGCCAATGCCTGGAGCGAGGGTGCTGCCATCAGGTCTTGAATTTATCTCTGATGAAATAGGGTGTTCGTTATGATCAGGTCATGTTCAAGGCATTTCGTCAGAAGAACTTCGTTGGAGTTGATCCTTCCAACACCTTCCTTGCCAATCACATCTTTCCAAAGGTTTGTATCCCTCACAACTCTGGGACTGAAGTCTCCGAGGAGGATCAGCTCGTCTTCCTTGGGAACACGGGACAGCAAGCGATCAAGGCTGGAGTAGAATTCCTCTTTGGCCTCATCTGTTGCTTCTAGGGTTGCAACGTATGCGCCTGATGACTATGACACACCGTTTCTGGATCAGGGTGAGCCGGAGGGTCCTGAGATGATCGTTTCATCCACAAGGGGGTTCGGTGAGGCGGTCTGCTAGCTCATTTTTTATGGCGAAGCCAACCCCATGGAGTCAGGGTTCTTCTTCTGGTTTACCTTTCCAGAAGAATGTGTGACCACCACCTTGTTCCTCAAGCCTGCCTCTCCTGCCCTCCATGTCTCACTCAGGGCAGTGATATCAATGTTGTTGCAGCGGAGTTCTCGGGCTATGGTAGCGGTGCGACGTTCAGGTTTGTCGATGCTGGTGTTGGCCATGAGAGTCCTGATATTCCAGGTCCCGAAGCTCAATTTGAGGGGGTGCAAGATGCCTGTGCATGGGTTGTTTTAACGTGGGGTGGCCGTTGCACATCGACTACCACGCGGTGTGAGCGAAGCAAGGTCTTTGTCAAATGGCAGGGATGGCAGAGACGATTGGAGACCAGGCTCCGCTACATGGACGTGGACTAACACATACACATGGCCAGCATGTCCAGCTGGCGAGCCCTGACGTAACCCGCGAAACTGATTTCATTACTGTTACATTAAAACATTGGCGGCTACTCTGAAAATGCTAAACTTTACAAGCTCAGTGCCAAATACATTTTGGCCTTCATATTACCTTATTCTTTACAAACTTTACAAGTGCCTGGATACAGTTATGCACATTATTTTCCTGTTTTTCACATAGTAACGTTGTTTCACTTATCGTTCAATGGAACTGTTATCCATCAAGGTCATACATCATAATAGATACACACTTTACAGGGCAGATTAATCTAAACAAAATGATACACAATGCAACAGTTTTATATTAAAACTAAAGAAACATTTCAATTAATTCTCTGGAAGCTACCATGCTATCAAATCTTCACAACACCTGCTCTACTGGTTTTCTATCAAGATTGGAAAATCATTAAAGATATAGTCTATTAACTTTAATAGCACTAAGTAAAACTACAATGCTTTAAGTCTCAACTGGCTGAAAAGCAGCCTCAGTCATAGGTCAATATTTGACAATGCAAATCCCATATCCTGAATGGAAGACCTAGGGAAATGGTTAAGTTTGAACCTAAGAGAAATGGCAATGTTAAAAGCAGCAAAGTATAAGGGAATGGTAACAGAGAGCATAGGGGGGACAGCGAGAGCGAGAGTGAGAGAGAGAAGGAAAAAGAAATGAGAATGAATGCTTAAAATTTTAATTTAAAAAATGACTCCTAGCATCGGAATGGCTCAAACAGCCAGCCATTAGGAGCACTGCAGTGTAACAGAAAAGGAACTCAAAAGCAAAAAGGACTGGCTAGCCCAAATTGTTACAATTCCCGGATGTGCCAGCACTTTATGGGCTAAAATAAAGAAATTAAAAATATTAAATTGTGCATTATTTTACTTGAAGCAATAGAGCACAATTGCCAAGTTTAAAAGGTTATGCAAAGTGTTTACCAGACTGTTATAAATGCAGCCATAGCTATACCTTAAAGAAAAACTGCAGTTCTAATTACAATTTGTTCAGTACAATATTGAATGTTTCTCCTTTTTTCCTAGTGGAAATTATATTTCAATGTATTTAATTACTGTGAACTGTACACAACTAGATGTGGAATAAGTTTAAAAATCCAAGATATTTAGGAAAGCTTACAATATTGTGAACACTCACTTTAAGAAGATAATTCCAAAATAGAATTACATGTAAAACCCAATGGCAAGAGGTAAAAATAGTTTTAATCAGCTGTTTTACTTTAGGGCAAGTATGTTTTAGGATGCCAACTTGGAAGAAAACCATAATTCTGGATTTTGCCTTTAATTTATTGGAGTAGAGCAAGTAGGGGTCGGAGACTATAAATAAGAAAGCACAAGAATGGTACCCATTTAATTTACACCTATAGTATAATGAAGAGCTGGAACCTGTCATAGCCGCTAAGCGCATTGCACTGTTGAACTACAAGAAAGCCCCCAGCGAGTTAACATCCGTAGCACTTAAAGCAGCCAGAAGCACTGCACAAAGAACAGCCAGGCGCTGCGCAAATGACTACTGGCAACACCTATGCAGTCATATTCAGCTGGCCTCAGACACCGGAAACATCAGAGGAATGTATGATGGCATTAAGAGAGCTCTTGGGCCAACCATCAAGAAGATCGCCCCCCTCAAATCTAAATCAGGGGACATAATCACTGGCCAACGCAAACAAATGGACCGCTGGGTTGAGCACTACCTAGAACTGTACTCCAGGGAGAATGTTGTCACTGAGACTGCCCCAATGCAGCCCAGCCTCTACCAGTCTTGGATGAGCTGGACATACAGCCAACAAAATCGGAACTCAGTGATGCCATTGATTCTCTAGCCAGCGGAAAAGCCCTTGGGAAGGACAGCATTACCCCTGAAATCATCAAGAGTGCCAAGCCTGCTATACTCTCAGCACTACATGAACTGCTATGCCTGTGCTGGGACGAGGGAGCAGTACCTCAGGACATGCGCGATGCCAATATCATCACCCTCTATAAAAACAAAGGTGACCGCGGTGACTGCAACAACTACCGTGGAATCTCCCTGCTCAGCATAGTGGGGAAAGTCTTTGCTCGAGTCGCTCTAAACAGGCTCCAGAAGCTGGCCGAGCGCATCTACCCTGAGGCACAGTGTGGCTTTCGTGCAGAGAGATCGACCGTTGACATGCTGTTCTCCCTTCGTCAGATACAGAAGAAATGCCGTTAACAACAGATGCCCCTCTACATTGCTTTCATTGATCTCACCAAAGCCTTTGACCTCGTCAGCAGACGTGGTCTCTTCAGACTACTAGAAAAGATTGGATGTCCACCAAAGCTACTAAGTATCATCACCTCATTCCATGACAATATGAAAGGCACAATTCAACATGGCGGCACCTCATCAGACCCCTTTCCTATCCTGAGTGGTGTGAAACAGGGCTGTGTTCTCGCACCCACACTTTGTGATTTTCTTCTCCTTGTTGCTTTCACATGCGTTCAAGTCCTCTGAAGAAGGAATTTTCCTCCACACAAGATCAGGGGGCAGGTTGTTCAACCTTG